>NW_020664420.1:8428380-8649578 GCF_002925995.2 Terrapene triunguis | reverse complement strand
GCATTGATAGCTTACCCGGCCGGCTCTTTCTGCATTGATAGCTTACCTGGCCGGCTCTTTCTGCATTCACATATTGCAAAAATCCAGGCCTGTCAAGTCACACATTGTCATGCTGCTTAAAAGCAGAAGAGAACTGCAAGGGGAGCCAGCTGCTCTTTTGTGAGTCCCCTGCCACCTTGGAGCCAATGGATTTGCAGGTGAGACTTTCAGGCTCTTGACCATAAATATGGATCTACAAAAATAAATCGACACTTCTGCTGTGCATGAGAGTAACCAAGCGCTCACTGCTGTATTCAGCAAGGGGCTGTAATCTGATGGAGAGGGGGTGTGGGGGAGGGGAAAGGAAGAGGAGGGCACAAGTGTATCCATCTGAATTTCTTTTTTTAAAGTTATGCAGCAACCAGAGGGGAGCCAAGAACTGGATTTATTTGTAGACGTTGCTTTAGCCCTTGCAACAGCGGATGGATTTTCTATCCTTAGTTTTGTGGGGGATAGGAGTGCAAGTGATGAGTCATATTAAAATTCCAGGCTCCGGAGAGCACTGTGCCATTCCTGTCCCAGGGATTATTAACACTATAGAGGAAAAGGAAAAGCAGGGTTGGATGTGGGGGGTTTGGAAGAGAGAGAAAAGCCAGTGCAAATGAATGATTAGGGAAGCCAAATCAGAATAAGTCACTGTCTCAGAAACAGACCAGCTTTATTTACAGATGGGGCAACTGTGGTCTAATACAATGGTTCTCAACCGGGAGTCCGGGGCCCCCTGGGGGGCCATGAGCAGGTTTCAGGGGGTCCTCCAAGCAGGGCCGGCATTAGATTTGCTGGGGACCAAGGCAGAAAGTCAAAGCCCCACCTCATGGGGCTGAAGCCCGGAGCCCTGAGCCCTGCCACCTGGGGCTGAAGCCAAAGCCTGAGCAACTTAGCTTTGCAGGGGCTCTGTGGCGTGGGGCCCAGGCAGTTGCCCTCCTTGCTGTCCCCCTAATGCCGGCCCTGGCTTTTATATGCAGAAAACCAGTTATTGTGGTACAGGTGGGCCGTGGAGTTTTTATATCATGTTGGGGGAGCCTCAGAAAGAAAAAGGTTAAGAACCCCTGGTCTAGTAGACAGATCACAGGGACGGGAGGCAGGAGACCTGAGTTTTATTTTCAGCTCTACTATGGACTCACTGTATGAACATGTCACGTATGTGCTCAGTTCCTCCATCTGTAAAATGGGAATATTACTACTTCTGTGAAGTGCTTTGGGAACTATGCGTGGAGAGTGTAACATAAGCACACATTATTATTATTACCATACAAAGGAGAGCTATTGAAAACTTGGCACAGGATAACCATCTAAACCTCTGGGTGCTGTTCTGAACCTCAACTCTGCACCTTCCGTGCTTCAGCATTTCACTCCACCGGACTCTCAGCACTGTGTTTCCTCTAAGCTATAATTACATTGACATTGTCATACACGGTTTCCTCTCTCCTCCTGTTTGAGTATGTTTCATCTACGTTGGCAGGACCCGCAAGAGCAAGCAGCTGCCTTTAACGTGTACCTTTCACCACCATCACCACCACTGCACTCCGCGATCCTACAGCACCTTCCAGCCAAGGATCTCTAAGCATTTTCTGAACATTAATGAATGAAGCCTCACAACCGCTCTCTGAGCTGGCAAGTATCATCAGCATTAGTTTACAGAGGGAGAGAGAGCTGAGGTGACTTGCCCAAGGTCACACAGCAAATCTGCTGCAGAGCTGGGATTACAACCAAGATCTCCTGACAACCAGTGTGATTCTTTAGCCACAAAATCCTTACAAGTTTTTTTGTTTGTTTTTTTTGGACAAAACAGGAAATTCTGTGGCCAGAGCTTTAACAATACTCCAGTCAACTATGACCAGAGGCAGATATGAAAGAGGCTCCAGGAGAACAGCCTGGTGAAAAGTTCAGCCCCCTTGTCATCACCAGATGCAAAGACTGAGGAGATTTCTTGGATTCCTACCGAGGTGCTCTCCCTTGACCCTGCTTGTGGGCTCCATCTTTGCTATCTGCCTCTGGTTAGCCGGTGTCTAATAAATATGAACCTTCAGATACCTGCTGCTGGAAGGGAAAGGAGCTTTCTCTCTCTTCCACACACTATAAAGCTCCCTGGAAGTACTAACGGGCCTGCTCTCTGCCCTCCCTAGAACATTTACTGCTGAGAGAGAAGTTCTCCGCTCCTCTACCCCTGGCTGAGGCCTCTACTACTCGACCTCCGCACTACTCTTCGTTTTTCAGTCCTCTTCCCTTGTGACTAATTACACTGCTTGCCTCTGCCCATGCTGAGAGATTTCCTCAGCAGCATCAATGTTAGCAGCATAAAGCGAACATTCCTCGGACAGTTTTGCGGCTACCCGGAGGGCACTGAAGCAGTGACCAGTCTTGTCAGTTTCATTCTGCTGCTCCATGGGGTTGGGAGAGCTTTGAACATCAGGTGTCTGCAGGCCCAGAAAAGCAGCACTCGGTCAGTTTATAGTGAGGTCACATTTGGACTCACAATTCAAAGGATTTTTTTTTTTTTTTAAAGAAAGCTGTAAATTCTCCAGAAGCAGCTTGCTTAGGGCTTGTCTACATTTGAAACACTACATTGGCACAGCTGCAGTGCTCCAGTTGCCCTGCTGTAGCACTTCAGTGTAGACGCTATCTGCACAGACAGGAGGGGTCCTCCCATCCGCATAAGTAATCCACCAAGAGGCATTAGCTTGGTTGATGGAAGAACCCACACCGGTTAGGTCAGCTTAACTACATCGCTCCAGGGAGTGGATTTTTCACAACCCTGAGTGATGTGGCTATGCCGACTTAACTTCCCAGTACAGACCAGCCATTAAGATCCTACAGTCACCAGAGAAATCTTCCCACTGGGACATGGATTTCTCAAGTCCTGCCTGTACAAGAAAGACACTCTGCTCAGTGAAGAACTATTACTTGCTCTTCTCCACTGTACGTGGTTATGAGGAGGGTGAGGGTGGGTAGGAGGCTAAAATCAGAAGATCGGGATTATAGTTCCTGGCTCTGCCAAAGACTTGCTGTGAGATCCTGAGCAAGTCACTTAGGACCAAATTTTCAAAACCATCCATTAATTTTAGGTTCTTCAATTGTCTGGGTGCCTACCTTGAGACATCAAGGGCCTGATTTTCAGAGATACACTGACTGAAGCCAATGGCAGCTGCGGGTACTCATCACATCTGAAAAATCAGGTATTTAGGTGTCTCTATTTGGGCATCCTAAAATTGAGGCCCCAAATTTAGTGGACACTTAAGGAAATTTAGGTCGTAACCTCTCTGTGCCTCTGTTCGTTCAGCTGTAAAATGGGGATCATGACAATTACCCACCTCATATGGCATGATTCAGTAATGTTCCTGAGTTCTCTGAGAAGAGTGCACAGACAGCTGGTTAATTACTAATTTCACAATACCTGAGTGGAAATATAAAAATGGATTTTCAAATACGAAAGTGTTGGCATTAACCTACCAGTGCGAGAGATCCTGGAGCACTCTCTTAGCAGAGGCTCTCAGATGAGTAAGGTTATGTCTACACTGGAAACTTCAAAGCACTGCCGTGGGAATGCTCCCGCGGCAGCGCTTTGAAGTGCGAGTGTGGTCGCGCGCGAGTGCTGGGAGAGAGCTCTCCCAGCGCTCCTGGTAATCCATCTCCACGAGGGGATTAGCTCCGAGCGCCGGAGCCTGTCTACACTAGCGCTTTAAAGCACTCAGACTTGCTGCGCTCAAGGGGGTGATTTTTCACCCCCCTGAGCCAGCAAGTTAGAGCGCTATAAAATGTAAGTGTAGACAAGCCCTAAGAGAACGGGGTAGACACAATCTGGATGAGAAGACCAGCAAATACCATGTATAGTACTAAGCTGTTATTCTAATGCAAAACCTTCTCCAATGCCCCTTTGAATCTATGGGGACAGTCTGCAAAGGGACGCTTGTATGGGGAGGGAATCTAGGGAAAAAGAGGGGAAAAGGAAAAGACCAAAGTCCCATGCAAATCACAGACTCTCTCGCTATTGTTTTTCTTTCCTCTTGAGGAGGGAGAAGGGCAGAATTCAGTTGCAGCCAAATCCCCAAAAGAATACATCACCCAGGGGTGGGAAGGAATGGTGGTTAGCTTGTGCATTGCTACAATCCCCATTTCAGCTGCAATACATTAGCATTTGTAATAAGTGACAAAGGCAGATAACAAATTATAGCGAGAGGTACTCTTCAGACTGTTTGAAAAGAAGGATAATGCATGGAGAGCTATTGCTATGGCAATACTTTGGAAACAGGTAGTTAATTGCTGAGAAAAGGCTGGGACTCTGCTCCTAAGTGGGCTCATTGATTGAGTGGAGAACTCTTTCCCCGGTTCTTTTAAAAATTTTCCTCCACAGGATTTTGCCACCTTGCAGAGAGAGCCGTCCTCCCATTTTATTGCTGTTATCCCCACCTTCCAGGACCTGGGTTAATACAAATTTTCGTCATATTCCAGCTATTGGGGAGAAGTGATTTTGGTGCTCGTGGAATTTCAAGATGAACCCACCCTGCTTAGAGCCAGGTATAATGCAGGCAGAACTTTGCCATCTTCCCCACATGCCTCTGCCAATCCTGACCTACAAGATGCCCCTATTGTTTCCTTTCCTGGGCCCTTCACAAGTCGAGATGGGTAATGATGCCCAAATGTCCAGTACACGTAGTGATGAGAGACGTTTCTACAATGGAGCAGGCAATAGCTTTCAAATCAACCAAGAGTGAGTGGGAGGCTGCAGTGCTTAATTTGTAACGAAAGAGATGCCGGGGCTCAAGCAATTAGGTGCCGGAACTCCAGCAATTATTTTTACTTTCATATCTGACGCAGCAGGCCCAGAGGTGCCGGCGTTATGAACTGCCAAGCCCAGAGGTGCCGGGGCTATGAACTGCCAGGCCCAGAGGTGCCGGGGCTCTGAACTGCCAAGCCCAGAGGTGCCTGGGCTATGAACTGCCAAGCCCAGAGGTGCCAGGGCTCTGAACTGCCAGGCCCAGAGGTGCCAGGGCTCTGAACTGCCAGGCCCAGAGGTGCCAGGGCTCTGAATTGCCAAGCCCAGAGGTGCCGGGGCTCTGAACTGCCAGGCCCAGAGGTGCCGGGGCTTTGCCCTGGCAACCCTCAGCCAGCACACTGGGAAATTGGCTTTGAAAAACAGTGACAGATTCCCTTAAAATGAAGGCCCATGTCAAAAACAGCAGAGTGGAGACCTTGAAACGATGGGACAGACAGTGGGGAGAAAACACATCAGATTTGTGTGGGATGGAAGCAAACTGGGATCTATAATCAGTTCTGTTACTAGAAATTGAATAGAGTGGAAAGGTAACCTCTGGATAAGGATGAGACCGGCAAATGAGACTGGAATACAGGTCTCCAGAGGTAAAAGTAGAGTGAATTACTCCACGGTGTCACTTAAACTGCCTACATTTAGGATTACTCCATCCTGTAAGTTACACTGTCTACCTCCACTCCCTGCACCCATCTACTTAAATTACAGTATCACAGTAGTCATCTTTCAGATGAGCTCTAAAACAGGGGTCATGACCACTTGTGTTCGTAGAAAGAACATTTCACAGAAGTAAAAGGCTGCTAACTTGGTATCTTCTTTGGGTCATGTTCGATTTACCTAAAATCCCTCCAGGAGTTTCAGCTGGATTCTTCTTCACCTCCTGCCGTAAAATATTGTGTGTATAATAAATAGCTGCCGTGTTCCACCCTGGAGGTGGCTGCTTTTCAGCCTAGGGGACAATTATTCATAAAACAATTTGGGTGACAATACTATTACAAAGATCAGATATGATTTTGATGGTTGATATTTCTAAGGAATGGTGCACATGTATTAATGACACCGATAAATACAAATGCACAAGAATTTCCCTCTCTGTTTCCCTTGAAATATTACCTTTATTTTATGGTCACTTAACATAGCCACAACCCACTCTGGTGCAGCATTCGGAAAGATAACACTGACAGCACAGCAGCCCCATGCCCTGCATTTTGAAAAAAAAAAACCCCATCTTGTCAATGTAGGTTTTGTGCCTGGAGCCAGGATTTGAAGCTCTAGAAAGCCGTATAAAACAAGTTTGCAGCGTAGTGTGAAAAGTCAGGCTGTTGCCAGATGCAACAGAGCCGTGTTCAGATATTTCAAAGGGTTAGGAGACAGTGGGGCATGTGTGAGGGACAGTGGGGTGTGTGTGTGTTTGTGCATGTGTAAGAGAGGTAGGAGGGGAGAGAGCGTTTCTGAATTATGACATGACAGGACAGTTAAGTCAGGTTCATAAGTGCTTCCTAATGTGCTCACAAAAACGCCAGGACAGCTTCTCAAGAAGCTGCGAATTCTCAGCAGTACGTGACAAAAGGAAGTCGGGAAGGGGCCGCGCTCAAAAGAAAACCCCCAGTGCTCTTTAACAAGGAGACAGAGTTCCTTTGCGCCAGGCTGGCATTGTCCTGCCAAACTGCGGTGGGCATAAAACAGCAGGACTCCAGGAGGCCACAATGACAACACACACTATCAAGGTAATTAGACAGGCTCCAGTGAATTATTGCTCAGGCTGCTTCTGCAACTCAGGAGCTCTCGGCTTCACTTATCCAGACTCTATTGCTCACAGTCAGACAGTATGTTTCTCCACTGGGGTTGGATCATTGCCCCAACCTGCATCTCAGCGATCCCTACTTTAACCCCTTGTACCTTTCACTTGTACCTTCTGCCCCCTCAGCATGTAGGTTACACTAACTTACACCCCTTACACTCCAGTAGAAATAGATCCAGGAGTCTAAACAAAGAAACAGTCCAGTGTCTTGGAGGAGCTTGGGGCTTAGGTGAGGCCTACCTGGCTACCATGACAAGTTGGTGGGCTAAGGGGAGCAGCTGGAAGAGTTGGCAGAACTTCTAGCAGTGCCCTGATTGTGGGAGCACAGCCGTCATTTGTAAGACAGGCGTGCCACGTCCTGGGTGGTCCCCCGAAAACCCAGAGAGTGACCATAGCCAAGAGGGCGTCTATGTCCTATCTACACAGGGCAAGGAGAATGAGGTCTTTTTCTTCCGACACAGGGGCCTTGGCACATCCATCCATGCCTTTGTCGCCTGCTACTATGCCCGCTACATGAGGCTACATACTGAGCCCACCTGGAAACCTCACCTACTGCAGAATGCCATGGGCTCTTCATTAAGTGCATCTTCCCACCAGGAGCATATTACTGCTAGTGCCCAAGGGTCGGCACTGGCTCTTGACAAGTGGTCAGGTGGAATTCAAGGTGCTAGTTATAACCTCTAATGCCCTCTCTCATTGGGGACTTGGTTACTGGCAGGATCTCTCCTTGGGAAATCAATGGAGATGTTTGAACTGGGTTCCTCTCACTATCAACAGGAGAGACCTGCTGGCAGGGCGCTTCTCTGAGAGGTTTAGAATTCACTCACCACCTATGCCCAGATCTGCTAACTTCCCAGGCACACTGTAGAGCCCATCTTCTCCTTCAGGCATTCAGGGAGGGCTGGAGGGGTCATGTGATTTTCCTGGGAGGGGTCCACATGATGGTATGTACTCGCTTTACAGTGGGAGGAGCGGTCCATTGTATTTGAGATTTATTGTGACAAGACATTTGTGTCAGGGCTTGGGATGGGATCCTACTTATCTTACAAAATACATTTAAAAAAATAAGCTAACTAATTAAATGGATGTGAGACAATGTGGGCTAGAGTAAGGGACCTCTGCATTGCCCCTGGGCATGGTCAGCATAGGCACTAGATCCCCTCCTTCAACCCACTGCCTATCATTAACCAGACAGACAGGTGAAGCCCTCGGCTCCTGTTTCTCACTCTAAAGCTCCCGCCTGCCTGTCGCTGCCTCCTCTGAGCAACGAGTCCCTTGCCCACATTTGCTGGCACACACGACGCTGAGAAATACCATTGCAGAGCCCTCCCTGAGGCAGCCATTCATCAGCGGGCAAATATAAATCCCAATGGGGTTCTCCGTCCCCTCTCCTAGCCCCTCTATGCCTGGGATCCCGAGAATTTCACCTAGGTGTCTCAGTCCGTCTGGAGGGCTAGGAGGGTAGCGGGTCCCAGGAATGCTTGCCTTACAATCTCAGGCAAGCGGAGAGCTGGAGGAACTGCTGGCATCTGCCAGCACGCTGCATTCTTTTTCCTTAAGCTTCACACATGCAATGTGTCGTCTCTATAAAGCGAAGGTGCCAGGGAGTCTACGGGGTGCAGCCAAGTCAGCAAGAGCAGCCAGCGAGAGAGAAGGCAGCTATGTGTTTGCATATGTATTAGGGGTTTCCCCTTGAACCTTCCCTGTCGCTGTGACCCAGAGACCTAACCAAACAGCAGGATCTCCAAATGTCAGTACCCCAGCGATCGGAGAAAGAGGTGGAACATTTGGAGCTGTAGGGGTGACTCACGCCGGATCTATGCCTGCAGAACGTTAGGTGGTTTTAAATAGCTTGGCCTCCTCCTTGTCCTGTGCTCCCCTCAGCTCAGAGGCTTAATTGCTTCTGAATTATTTGAACTTGTCTTTTCCCCTTGTGTTGCCTTCCTGGCTCTTGGCCTCATTCAACCCAGCATCACCCCTGGAGAGCCTGATCCTCAGAGGTGCTGAGTGCCCTCTCCTCCCCAATGTCTTAGACAATCAGAGTCTGCCAAGTCTGGGCCTGAGCCTGTGAGGAGCTAAGTGTCCTTGGACCCTGCCAATATGTGTGTGGGAAACTTTCTACCTTCTACCCCCTATGCATCAAGAGACAGACTGCAACACAGACAGGAAGGTGGCATCCCTTTTCTTCCATCCATCTGGGCAGCCCTGTGCCACCACCCATCTGCCTGCGTGCCACTGATAACCACCGATCATGCTCTCTGGCAGAGATGAAACCACCGGGCATTGCTGTAGTTCCTCTCCAAGGCAGCTGTTCACCAACAGGCTGGGCATAGTGACTGTTTCACTAACAGGATCCTCTGCCTGACCTGCCCCATGCTTGGGATCTCTGGGTGCCCCATTAGTGTGGGGGAACCAGGAGGAACATGTCGCCCACGTTCATACAAATCGTCATTGGCTCCCTGTTCATTTCACACCCCACGGCGTCACTCACCCCAACCATTCAAAGGTCAGGTGTCTGGCCCCCAAAGTCACATAGGCATGTTTTGGTTTTTTAAGTTTGCCTTCTGCTACGGTTCACGTTCTCAACATTTCTCTGCAAACACAAGGGCTAGAAACTTCCTTTTTTAAAGACGGGAAACCTGAGGTTCCCAGGTGACAAGAGGATGGCAGCAGCTGGGGCTTTAACTAAAACCTTAATTATCATGTATCAGAGGGGTAGCCGTGTTTGTTGCTTTTTACAGATTCAGACTGAGGGTCCTGTGGCACCTTTAAGACTAACAGAAGTATGGGAGCATAAGCTTTCATGGGTGAATGCCCACTTGCATCTGATGAAGTGGGCATTCACCCACGAAAGCTTATGCTCCAATACTTCTGTTAGTCTTAAAGGTGCCACAGGACCCTCTGTTGCTTAATTATCATGAGACTTGTGATAAGTAGAAAAATTGGAATCACTGAACCCTGCACAAAATCTCACCTTCGTCATACACAAGACTCCCCTGTGCCCCGACTGTTCTCTCACGTGACAAACCCTTCTACCTTACCTCTGTTCTCTGACTCAACCCTATGCACCTCTGCTTATGCTACTCCATCCCATGCTGATGCTGACATGTGGAGCAGCCCACTCTCCCCATGATTCTTCTCATACCCACATATTTGATTCCTGGTTCATGCTGCTTAACTCACTCCCCAATAAAACAACCTAGTTATGCTTCCTTGAGCCTCCTGGCTTTATGAAACTCAACTATTCTCCTTAAAACATGGCTATTGCCCTACTCTTCAAGCCTGGCTTTCCCCGATCAGAAGATGCTGCCTGCATCACACTCGCAGAGCAGTAACTGGGAGGGGACTATGCTATTACTCTGCACAGACTAAGGGCACGTCTTCACTACCCACCGGATCGGCGGGTAGCAATCGAAATATTGGGGATCGACTTATCGTGTCTAGTGAAGACGCGATAAAATTGATCCCCAATGGCTCTGCCGTCGACTCCGGAAATCCACCGCGGCAAGAGGCGGAAGCGGAGTCGACGGCGGCGCGGCAGCGGTCGACTCGCCACCGTCCTCACAGCCAGGTAAGTCGACCTAAAATACGCAACTTCAGCTACGCTATTCACGTAGCTGAAGTTGCATATCTTAGGTCGACCCCCCCCGTAGTGTAGACCTAGACTAACTCATTTTAGGAACGTTGCCTCTTGGAAAGGAGCTGGAACAATTTGTTTTAAATCTTCCATTTAGCAGAAGCGAGTTGACTCTCAGCTTAGGGACTGCAGAGTGAAGGGCTGCCTTCCCTATATCTCTTGCTAGCTTCCCCCACCCCTCTGTAACTGTATTACCTAGCTCTGAAGAGTGAGCTGGATGGCTGTATCTATGACTGATCCCATTGAAAATAAGGGCTCGGTCCTGTCAATACTTTATGCCCGAGCACGCTGCTTTCTAGTGCGAGCAGTTCCACCAACTTCTCTGCGCCCGCTGTGGGTTCAAAGGTGCCCATAGTTACACTCTGCAGTTGCAGACAGGCAGAGAACATTGGGAACCAGCTGGAGTTTGCCAGCAGGCCACATTCTTTTTTTAAGCTTCACACATGTAATGCGTCCTCTTTATAAGGCGGAGGTGCCAAGGAGTCTATGGGGAGCAGCCAAGTTTGCAAAGAGAGATATAAGAGGAACTAAAACTGAAGAGAGGGCAGGTGCGTGGGGGCAGGGGAGCGGAGGTGTGTGTGGGCCTGCGTGCTGCAGTTTTCCCTCCCGCAACATTTTAACATTTTGTGAAGCCACCGTGACAGAAGAAATGTAACTTGCATTTGAAAATACGCTGCCTCCGTTGACATGTCGGCATCTCTAAGACTGAAATACAATAAAAAGCACTAGCTAAGCCCAGTTAGCATTTGGAATGTCTATGGGTGAGTGCTTCGGATTTAAGCTAGCTGAACCTGAGGAGGGTTTCCATAATTAAATTACTGTCTCCACCTTGATTGGCTGGGTCACTGACACATCTCTGCCGCTTTACTGCAGCTTTAATTATTTGGAGAGGGGGAAATAATATGTATTTCATTTATTCATTTTGATTTATTTTATTTTACAGAGGTCAAATGACACTGTAGTCCTGGGGACCTGATCTTTCTTCTGTCCTGTTCTTTCAAGACACAAGTGCACATTGGAAAGTTACACACAGGTAATTCCCAATTGTTGTCATTCCATGCCCCTGCCCAATCTGAGCCAGTTTTAGGAAACAGGGGGCATGATGGCTCCACCCACCAGGAAGCAAACAAAACTTCCTCTATATAAGCTCCAGTCAGCCCCCCCCCCCCCCCAGCTAGGCACTTCCAAAGAAGGAACAGTTTAGGCAACTGGGAGGGAAGCCACATCTCAAAGGGGAGGAGGGTAGTTTAGGATGGGAGGAGATGAGTCTAAGGGACTCAGCGAGTCATTTTACTTTGTCATATGACCCTCTTCTCCTTTCCTATGACAGAGATGGTTAGGGAGGGTTGGTAGCTGTAACAAGCAGTATCCATGGAGAGGATGGTGATCAGTAGATCTCCGTGTCCACCAAGGGTAGGACAAAAAGCCATTGGCTTAGTTGGCAGCAAGGGTGATTTAGGATGGATATTAGGAAGGCCTTTCAAGTGCTAAGGATATCTAAGCTCTGGGGCAGGTTGCTTAGGGAGGTTGTGGAATCCTCACCACTGGAGATTTTTAAGAAGACACCTGCCAGTATAGTTAGTCTTGCCTCAGCACACAGGGATGGACCAGATGACCTCTCAAAGTCTCTTCCAGCCCTCTATTTCTAGGATTTTTATGATTCTGCCATTTGCAGCACATTCTGTCCATAGGAGGCATCCCATGCAGACAGCAGGTGTAGAGTGATTTCCAAGTGAGTGTGGCGACGGACACGATGCCAGCTGACACACCTCAGAGACACCCACCTGAGCCCTGACTGCCCAGGAAGCAGACATACTTCTAGAAGGGTGGCCTTGATACTCTGGGAGAGGGGTTGCCTGGTTGCACATCATCACAGATGTGTGACAGCCGCCATCTTAGCTGACCTACTGAAGATTAAACCAGGGCCTTCCAGAGCTAAAAGCATGAGCTGTTACAGCTTGAGCTAACGTGCCAAAGCGCCCTGGCAGGCACCGGAACATGCTCATATCCCTGGTGGATCAGACATAGAAGGGCACTGTAACACCCTCCCCAGGGTGCTCCACATGGCAATGGTTTAATTTAATCCAGTGGTGGTTATCTGAGTAGCTGCCTTTCCTTTATGGCAACCCTCTAAACAGATAAATAGCTGCTTCACTCCTCTGAACTCTCGAGGTCATCATCCAAGCTTGGAAGGCGTTTAATGTCCAATAAGTGCAACTTCCTGTCGCAAAGGTAACCAGGTTAGGGTAACTGGGTTAGGTGACTGGTACCTCAGAGTGCGGGCTGAGCACAAGATGAAGTCTAGCCTCTGGAAAGAACGGCCGATATGGAGAAAAAGTGATGAGGGCAAAAAGACACTGATGGCAAAGTCTCCACTAACAGAGCTGCTTTCAGAGTAAGAAATATTTGGAAGCCTGTCCTCTGAGCTCAGAGGGGGCTCCTGAGCGGCGCACTTCCCACTAAGGCATAGCAGGAGGCTGCAAGGACCTTTGTAATGGGAGACAATGTTAAAATCAATTACATGGATGTGGGACAATGCCCAGCCTGCCAACAGAGCTGTGGATTACAGGGATGGCTGAGGCAGAAAAAAAAATGACATTCAGTTTCCATTCCTCTGGAATCCACAAGCCCTGAGCCAACTGGACCCCAGTGGGCTTCCCAGCCCAGCAGCGCACTGAAGGGGGAAGGAAGAAAATGAGATGAGGATGGCCTACCAAGGCAGTTAGCCCTCACAGCAGAGGAAACGGTCAGGGGCTCTTTCAGGGATATCAGGGATAGGGGGACTTACCTGTGTCCCAGAAGGCTGGAGGCAAGAGCAGGCAGGATTCTGCTGAGCTGGTGGCTGGAGGCCGACTAGGAGGAATTGCAGGCATTAAGGGAGTTGAAGACAACTCCCCGCTGTCCCCCAAATGGTTGTCTAGATGCTGCAGGCAAGTGAGGAGGAGAGCATGTCCCTGACCAGGCAAGAAAGTCCACATCCTTCGCAGAGGTGAAATGGCATCTCCAGCACTAAATACCAGAGACACGGGCACTGCAGTGGGCTCCTTACAACTTCCCCCCAAGTGCGATCCCTTTATCTCAGCAGGTCACTCAGATGCATAGTGGGGGACTCTGCCTTCCAATATCCCCTTCTGACTGAGAATCCCCCACAAGTAGATTTGGTGGGGGCCAAGGCCTAAGAGCCTAGAGTTTCCATCCTTCTTTTTCCCCCTTTAGGAAGAAAAGGAAGAATGAGGGAAGGACTGAGGGGAAGATATCATACTTCAAAGGTGAAGGATGAAAGAACCACAGAGGTGTGTGGGGGTATATAAAGAGAGAAAGTCTCACTCAAGTCTTTTATCTCCTTGCCTCCAACGATCTCTCCCACAGGACATGAGAAGAGGGGAATACCACAGCTTACATTCGTCTTCCAGGGCTGTCCACCTTACATGCCACAGCAGAAAGTTGAACCAACCATTATGCATCGAAGTTCTCAATTCCAAACTTTAAGTATGCATGCCCATGCACTATACTAATGTGGCTACACACAATGGCTCATGTAGAGCAGACTCTTGTCTCTTGGCTGAGTAGCAAATACCATGCGACCCTCTATAGCCCGGTCTCACAACAATCTGCAAATCTTGAAAGAGGTCTTGAAAATCATTTCATGATTGAAGACTGCTCTGGAGCATTCACTGGGCCTCCAGGCAAACTCATTCTTTTCACGGCACAACTTCACCCAAGAGCCAGTATTTCTTTGCAACGAGATTTGCGATTTGTCCATTATTGTGCCCCAAAACAATTTGGGGCTTTCAGTCTACTTGCCAGTTTCATTAGAGGGGGGATTTTCCCACTCTATGCACAGTATATAACAATCAAACATCTGAGTGGGGAGGTGACAGAGTTAACAGATTCCAAGCCAGAGATATTCATGGCACCAGGGATTTGTGTAACGTTTCATACTGGAACCCTTTTCTAAATTCTTTTGGTCATGAAATGACAGAGGGGAGAAAAAACATTGCAACTGTTTAGTCTGCAGGGGAGGTGGCTCTGGCCCAGCACTCCGAACATACTGTCGCTCAGCAAACATTTGAGAAAGGAATTTAACAGACAACTCTCTGTGCTCTTGCCACCCCTTAGTGTCCCACTGACGGTGCTGAACTACCTGACTGTTCAATAGACACGAGTGCTATCATTAGCGCTCTTTGCTAACAATGCAACTTGGGATACTGTGAGGGACTAGGGTTGCCAGTTCTGGTTGGATGCATTCCTGGAGGTTTCATCACATGACATAATCTTTAATTAAAGATTAATCTTTAATTCCTGGAGACCCCAGGCCAATCCTGGAGGGTTGGCAACCCTCTGAGGGACGAGGAACAGGAGTAGTAACTGAAAAACATTTCCCAAGAGAAATGACCAATCTGATAAAAAAAAAAAAAAGTTATTGGTCAGGTCCACTTAGCTAGAAGATCTATGAAAACCTTTTTGAGTTGATATGCACAAACCCTATGAAGCCATATAGTTTCGACAGTAGCAAAGCTTTTATTTTGCTAAAAAATAAAAATGTTGTTTTGGGGATTAATTCAATTTTTTAAAAGGAGACAAACAGTTCAGTAATCTTTGCAGTTTGCCCTCTGCAGCGTACATGTACTGAACACACTCTGCATGCAGTTTAGCTTCTATGAAACTAACCGCATGGCGCTCAGATCAAAAAAGCCAAGTAACCGAAAAGAAGGGGCTGGATGGAAAGCTGCAAGACTGCAGAAAATAACACGAAACCACAACAACCTTCCCTGCTGAATCCTCATACTTAAAGGGACATTGTCAAAATACAAACGCAGTATCGGCCTGATTCGCCAAACCTCCACATTGTCCAAATCCTTGTTGGCCCATGCCGGGGGACAAGGAAGGGATTTGGAGAATGCAGAAGTTCAGATAATAGAGCAGAGACAGACCCCCCCCCCCCCCGGGTGGGGGGAAGGAAGGCCACACCCAATCTCCGTAGGCACAAGGTGCAGGGACAGCTGCGGTCCTGGCTGGGAAGAGCAGATTCCTGGTCAGGGGTCTCTGCTCTGCCCTACCAGGACTGCAGCATCCCACTTGCACTTGCAATATCAGGGAGCGCAGCAGCGACACTGTAGGGAGCCCTCTGCAGCCAGGTTGTCACGGGAGTGAGCGAGCAGGGCCGTGACAGTGCAGCTGCAGGGGGCTCCCTGCACTGCTGCTCCTGTTTCCTCGATTGTCCGAATAAAATCCGTGCCCCGCCGCTCTCCGGCTAATCGGGAGTATGCCGTAGTGTAATAACCTTTCCTTATAGGTGCAACAAACAACGTATCTGTAAACTGGCAGGTCTGGGGTACAATCGCGTTATAAAGTGCCCGGTGATGGGAGTGCTAGAGAGAGGGGAAAAAACCCTCCGCTTATTATAAGGCAATGAATTTTTAAAATCTCATTTACTTTTCACCGCTGATGCTAATTGTTGATGTGTTTCAGCTGGTTGGATTGTGAAACCTGACCAGTTCATTTTGCTCACTTTATATAGTCAGTTTCACTTTCTGGTTCTCCTGCACTAACACCATGTAGCTGTGCTTGGGGTCCCCACGGTTGGCCAGGAGAGCTTTTCCAAAAGCTCCCCCCACTGGACGCTGTGTGGGTAAAAGGAAGCACCTGCAAAGTTAATGACACTGAGGGCAGACAGTCAGATACTAGGAGGGGCACAGAGGTGATTCCATTACTTGTTCTATCCATTGATTAATCCAGAGGCTCTATTGTGATGTGAAGTCAGCATCACACTATGCTTTGTTTCCTCCTCTCCCTATAGAAGCCTTTGGGTGCTCTGCTCCGAGCTCAGGTGCTGCACGTCCCACTATTTCACAGGCTGTTTGCTGTCCAGGTATAGAGAAGACAGATGGTGGGCAGTCTCCCCTCTCTTTGGCCAGCTCATACCAGTCCTGCCCTCCCACCATTCTAGTTCTAGAACAGATTGCTGATCATGATCATGCAGAATTCTATGTAGTGATTTTGCAACCGGACAAATGCCAATAGGGGATAAGGATGAGACCCTTCAATATTATTTCCACTTGAGAGGTAATCTGAACCCAAGATTACACTGAACTGCTAAACCACTTCTTCCTCATTAATGACTAATCACCAGCTCCAGCATTTTAATCTATGGATTCTGTTTCTGACTTACAAGCACGTTAAAAACTTTACAGGTAGATCGTCAACTGGTGTAAGCTGTCAAAAGCGCCTCTCTGTCTTGAGTGGCGCTATGACAATTAACACTAACTGAGGATCTGACCCTAGCCGTGATGTCCTTTTTCCTCTGGAAGCTTTTCTCTTAAACTCCTGCAACTTAAGGAAAAATGTTGGGGTCCCGAATGGTGTAAGGGATTAGTAATGGGTCATCCACTCTCCAAATCCAGCCCAAGGTAGCAGTGGTTAGAAGTTGTTCCTACTTGATGGCCTCTGTAAAATGAATTTGGTGGTCCCAACGGAGAGGTGCATCAAGCTGGCATTTAGTCTCAACAAAGAAGCTAATGACTGATTGGAGCTGGGGGATGAACTCCATTCACACCCCAGGATCTGATACCTTCTGGGCAGAGCTGGAACACATTGGTGGCACGAGAGAACCTTGTGATACTGCTGCCCACGCTGTACTGGTCCTGTAGACAGCTCTAGGACTTCACTCTCCAGCATGCTTCACTAACTGATTGAAATAACAGTTCAAGTAGTCCATGTTTGCAAAATGCTTATTTTAGAATTGGAAAAGGTGCAGAAAAGGGCAAACAGAATGATTAGGGGTATGGAACAGCTTCCACATGAGGAGAGATTAAAAAGACTGGGACTTTTCAGCTTAGAAAAGAAACAGCTACGAGGGTATGATAGAGCTTTATAAGATCATAAATGGTGTGGAGAA
The DNA here is from genome assembly GCF_002925995.2 of Terrapene triunguis. Classification (NCBI taxonomy): domain Eukaryota; kingdom Metazoa; phylum Chordata; order Testudines; family Emydidae; genus Terrapene; species Terrapene triunguis. The sequence goes on along the minus strand of NW_020664420.1, from coordinate 8,632,435 downwards.
AGTGAAAGTGTTATTTACTCTTTCACATAACACAAGACCTAGGAGTCCTGATGAAATGAATAGGCAGCTCGTTTCAAACAAACAAAAGGAAGTGGCACTCATTGCACTGGGATATTATGAAGGCCTAAAGTATAACTAGGTTCAAAAGAGAATTAGATAAGTTCATGGAGGATAGGTCCATCAATGGCTATTAGCGAAGATGGTCAGGGACACAACCCCATGCTCTGGGTGGCCCTAAACGTCCAACTGCCGGAAGCTAGGACTGGATGACAAGGAATGGACCACTTGAAATTGTCCTGTTTTGTTCATTCCCTTGGAAGCATCTGGCACTGCACGCTTTCGGAAGATACAATACTAGGCTAGATGGACCATTGGTTTGACCTATTATGGCCGTTCTTATGTTCTTGTGAATGTGTCAATTATCGTCATTACTTTGGTTTAAAAAAGAAAAAAGCTCCTAGGTTCAGACCTTCTCAGGCCAAAATTTTAGCCTGGAGCAAATCATTGTGGCTAAGTTATAAATACTTAAAAGAATAGGTTACTAGAGGAAATGCTAAAAGATCATAAGCTACAGCAGGACCAAATAATTTAACCACAATATTTTTGGAGATGCATGCAACAGGAGTCTGCAGTCCATGTAAAATGTTAATTTCCACTTAAAAAAATAAAATTAAGAGAAGAGGACATTTAAAACTGCAGTGTCACTCTGGGACAGATGCTTACGAATTGTATGTAGTTTCCTACTACATACTCTAAGCATGTGTATGAGGAGCTCAGTCATTTATTGTCTAGTTCGGCTATTCCAGCAATCCCTGCAGCATAGGCGCCACCTAGAGGGCAGTCTGTATCTAGACTAATAAAACATGCCATGTATCAGAGAGAGAGAGAGAGAGAGAGAGAGTTAAGATTTACAATGCTTTGGACAGGTAATTTCAACTCTTAAAGGAAAAGAACCTACATTGCTGGTTAGGAAGAAACAAAAGAATGCTAAAAATATTAAAACAAGATCAAACTAAAGGGATAAGGAAGCGGATACTTCCTTTTTGATGCTGATGCTGTAGGTCATAAACACAACTCAGCCTTCAGTGCTTCACACTCCCAGAGAGCTTCTCAGGGTACGTCTATACTACCTGCCGGATCGGCGGGTAGCGTTCGATGTATCGGGGATCGACGCCTGTACTACACCTCGGCAGGAGGAGTAAGCGGAGTCGACGGGGGAGCCGCGGCGGTCGACTCGCTGCCGTGAGGACGGCCAGGTAAGTCGAACTAAGGTACTTCGTGTATCTGAAGTTGCGTATCTTAGTTCGACCCCCCCCCCAGTGTAGCCCAGGCCTCAGACACTATTTAAATAATGCTTACAACACCCCTGTGATGTAGGTTGGTACTATTATTCCCATTTTATGGATAAGGAAATGGACACTAAGTGATTTGCTCAAGGTCACAGATAGAGTCTGTTTCAGAATTAGGAGTCAGAACATTGCTGGGGCCTAACGCCTTCCCCTCCCTTTCTCAGTGTTCCTATTCCAAACCTCTCATTTTCAAGCCTTTATAAATTAGCCCTAGAAGCCCATTTTCTGTTGAAACTAGAGGTACAAAAGCAGAGAGGATGGGGGTGAGGAGAACTGGTTTTCTAATTGAATAAAAATGGGATTGCCACTTGTTAAAGTCAGACAAATGCATTCAATGAACTAGTGGTTTTAAAGCCTTTTTTAAAAAAGAAAAAAGGGAAATGGAACAAAAAGAAAAGAATCTTTATCCCTTTTGGTGCTGGTCCTCACCGCAGTCTCTAGGCCAAATTCACCCCCCACTGAAGTCAACGAGACCCCAATCAATTCAGTGGGAGCAGGATTTGGCTCTTTGACCAGTGAATATATGCTCTGAAGTGCTGACTTTCCTGATTTTTGGCGAGCAGGTGTCCTTTACCCCAGGTAAATTAGACAACTCTGAGTAATTAACTAGAGATTTAGGAGAACCGTTGGCATGCTCCACCACATGGACGATATCTTTAAGAGGTTGGGGGTGGGGGGGGGGGATCTTAATATCCTAATTAAACTAAAAAACCCTCTAATTAAAATATGGGTAATACTTAATTTCAGTTTGCAATGCATATCCTTAAAGCAACTGGGGGTCTAATTATTTGAGAGATCTCCTCTCTCACCATATCCAGCTGGGTCAGTTATGATCCACTGAGATGCACTTTGCATCTGGTCCCTCAGATTAATCTCTGTGCTCAGCAAGAGGATGGGCATTCTCAGCAGAAGAGCTTTCAGTCCATCAGAGCTAGAGATTGGTGAGCTTCGGCGCAAGGCTCTTTCGTTTTGATTAATATCAAAGCTAGAGCCACCAAGCCTATCCAGGGAATGAGTTACTCGTCAGTTAGCTAGAGGTTAAAGCCATAGACACTAGATAATTGCAACAAATGAATGCTGGTAAATAATGGGGAAATGTGGCTTAATTATCTTTACTTGGAAAAGTAGCATTTGAGCAGTGCCTCCAGACATGTAGCAGGGGTCAGGCCCATGCACACGCTGTTAGGAACAACCTCACTATTCCACGCTTGTACAGTACATCCCAGCTGGTTTCCAAACGAGTGGCGCAGACCCTATTGGGAAACCGGTGCAACTGACAATGGCTATGCAGTTGAAACCGTGCCACAATAATCTACGTCTCAGAACAGCTGTAGAGGTTTGTGCTGGCGCAGGCAGGATCCTAACAACTCAGACTGAGAGGCAAATGGAGCAAGGAAAGACTTGCCACCCTGACAGGGCGGCGCGTTGACTCAAAACGTGGCAATTCAGGACGTGGCAACCAGGGCCCTAGAACGGCCGACTCATATTGGAAACAGCCCCTTCGCTGCTGCTGGGACAAGTTGGAGTGCTGATGGCCGTCCATTCCTCTGAGCAGAACATTGGGGATGCCCCAGGTATGGGCTGCTTGGACTGTTCTAGCGGAGAGTAGTTCATGAACCTGCCAAGCATGCCATTCGACCCTAAATAGATTAATATGCTGTGCCAATCTCATAGTGCAAGATGGATGGTGAAATGTCTGGGATAATGCAATAGCAATAGCCCTGCAATTTGTTCAGGCGGCCCTATTTTGAGTCAGGAATTCCACAGAACATCAGGGATGGAGGCAAGATCCATTGGACGGTAGAGAAAAAGTTGCAGATCTCTCTGGGGGCTAAAGCTTGTTATAGATTGGGAGGGGGAAACATTCAGTATGATTCACCTCTAAAGTGGCACCCCTAGAAATACAGTATAAATCTGAGACCTGGTATTATAGCAACAGGCATTTGTGTTATTCATTTATCTGCATGCCACACAGCGCCTAAATAAACTGCTCAGCAAAGCCAGGGCTGGGCTGAAGCACGAAATATCCCGTATCACCCTGTTCCCAAAAAAGAAAAGACCCCCTCCATCCCGACAGACTTTTACTGATTATTCAGTGAACATTTATTGCTGGATGTATTTGTTTGCTATCTGTGCATATCTGTTATCATTGGCTAGATGGAAACATGGTGCCCCTAAACCAACCACTTCCACGACACATTCTCTGTGCTCATCACTTACCCTGTAGTCAGACAGAATGGATGTTTAAGAATTGCCTGCTCCCATTCCCTTTTGGATTTCCCTAGGTCTTGTCTACATTGGGATTTCAGCCACCAGCATAGCTGTGCCAACGCAAACCTGGAGCATAGACACAGTTTGCACTGGTGCAGCTTACCCCAGTTTCAAACCGCAGTGAATGTAAATGGTGTCTACAGTAGGGGGGATGCACCCAGACAGCTGCACCGGTGGTTAATGTGTAGACTAGTTCGCTGTTAGGCAAACACCCTTTATTGAGTCACTAGCCTGTTTGCACTATACTCTTAGTTGGCTCCCTCCATACAGCTTGATGCATGCTCTCCACTACACCAGGCACTGGAAGGCAGAGGCTAGTGCAGTCTATTTCCCAGGCTGTTCTGTGGAATTTCCCAACCATACAATCTTTCTGTTTAAGTTCCTTGTGGTGTCAGGGCTCTACAGAGATAGCTGCCCCTTCAAATGCTCACCCAGCCCCGGCACAGATATACAGATAAGCATGTCAGCTACCACCTCAGGCCAAGAGAGGCCCCTTTCACCACAGCCCATCACAACAGCTTTCCCAGGCACAAGGAAAGGAGAGCATTTGAAAGCAATTAAAATAGGGGCATTCTAGGTTGGAAATAGCGACGTGCTTTCAGCAACCACTGAAATGCAATGTGGACTCTGTGTATTTTTGGATGAGGAGAGGGGGAATAAAATCTCTCTGCACCCTTCCTCCTCAGAATAAGGCCCAGGTGGCAATACACAGAACCAGACCTCTAGGGAAGTTGACAGCATCCCTGAGAAACCTAGCAAACAACTCATCCTGCATTTCCCAATGCCACGAGAAGGGATCAGCTGAGGGACAGGGGGGAGGGAAGACAAGCTCTTTCTGGCATTAGCCTTCTGGTGCCAGGAGCTGGGATTTCCCAACAATGCAGCCGTCAACGTCCGTAAAACCTCTAAACTTCAAGCAGTTCTAGCAGAGTGACGCGGATTTAAGCTGGAACGCTCAGGAGCAGATGGCCTGTCAGACTAATGCATTAGGCAGGCTGAGTCCCTGAGCTGGCAAGCACACATATTCTGTCCTGGGCTAGGATTTGTGCCTTTTGAATGAAAATGGATCCTCTCTGTATCAGTCCTGGAAAGTGAGGCCAGCACTTTAAACACCATTCTCTCTGCACTGCTGTGATCTGTAGGAATCTCACAAGTTAAACAATTTTCATAGAATATCAGGGTTAGAAGGGACCTCAGGAGGTCATCTAGTCCAATCCCCTGCTCAAAGCAGGACCAATCCCCAGACAGATTTTTACCCCAGTTCCCTAAATGGCAAATGGCCCCCTCAAGGATTGAACTCACAACCCTGGGTTTAGCAAGCCAATATGCAAACCACTGAGCTAACCCCCCTCCTGTGGGCCTGTGTAACAGAGATATTTTGATGGGTTTTTACAAGCTAACTCCTATAACTTTCAACTCAGGCAGGGGCTGCGAGTGCAAGTGGCTTTAAGTCATTTTTATGCTATATTGTCCCCTCCAAAAATCCTGGGGCCGTCAGTCAGGAGATGCAATTCAAAGCAGCCTCAGAGCTGTACTAAACTGCATTGGCTATAGACAGCTGTGGATTGGCTGAATGTAGCAGCCCCCAAGCCATGCCCTCTAACTGGGAGCTGGGAGAGGACATGGCAAGGGAGCTGACAAACCAACTGTGGATTCCTTCACACCAGGGCAATCTTCAGGTAGCCAGACCCATCAGTTTGTACTGCTGACGCAATCCAAAGCACCCTCTGGGGATGGGAAGGATCTGGCTCAAGGTATGTTTTCCGCAGAAGAACTAAACTCTAGGCTGCAGTTCACCACAATCAGAACTGTAGTCTCCTCATGGAGATCTTTGGGGCTTGCATTCCAGTTTACACTGCACCCATGTTCACGATACACACGCTCCACTGCACACACAGACACTCTGCAATTCTGTCAGGATCCTTTACAGAGCAATTAGGTTACACAGGAAAAATACCAACTGCAAAATAATGAAGGGAAAGTTTCAGATAGAGAAAGGGAGCAGCGTGTGGCTTGCCACACTCATTCATCTGGGCACTGGGAGACCACTCTTTTTTTACTCCTCAGAGGACTGATAAATATTCACAGTTGGAGTTTATATGGAGCCTGATTCAACAAAGTATTAGTAGCCACCAATTAGATGCACTCCCATTGAGAGGCATCAAAACGGTGGCACTGAAGGGAACTGATAAATCTCATCACACCCTCCAGCTGAACCATATACATTCCCAGTTCCCTGGGTCTCCTTCCTCGAAGAATAACAGCTTTGGTGTGTGTGTAAAGGCTTCATGTTTAAGACAATTTACAATGTACGGAGTGTGCTGTTAGGTCAATAAAGCATAGAGAGGAAAGTTCCCAAGCAGCTGCTGTTTGGTCTGACGTGTCAGCGGTTGTAGATTATACCAGCATAGCCAGTTAAAAGAGCTCTTAAACACACAAACTGTGTGTGTGTGTGTGTGTGTGTGTGTGTGTGTGTGTAACAGAGTAATTATAGATGTATAAACATTTACTCATGATCCTTAATACAGGTATTTGAGAAATTATTAAATCCTCTACTGAATAAATAGATTATTATAATTATACCTAATGATACCTAGTACTTCTATAGTACTTTGCACCTTCAAAGCACTGGCCCATATCCCTATTTTATAGGTAGGTGCATGGAGACACAGCGAGGTTAAGTAAAACTTTCTCAAGGCTACACAAAGCATCAGTGTCAGATCTGGGATCTTACCCCCTTCATTCACCCACAAATAACGTGTGGCTTGTTCTTCTTCAGACTGGAAATGGAGCTAGAAGAAATCATTATCCACTTAAAGGATTTCTTTTATTTAATAGAGACGAGGAGAACTTGATGTTTCTTCTCTCGACATGGCTGAGGTGCATTAAATTCAACACAAGCCTATCATTCTTCTGGACTTTTAAGCCCTTTCTGCAACTTACTTGGACTTTCTAATCAATCAATCCATCCATCCCAGGACATAGAAATCAAATGTTTCCCTTGTCGGGAGTCAGGAACCATTGCTGGGTCAGATGGATTCCAAACAACTTCCTGCTACGCCCCAAACCTGAACCGAACAGATGCAAGGGATGGCTGCTAGTCACATAAGAGATGCTTTGCGGACTGTCCCACTACGCAGGGCATTTCTGCAGCAGTCAAATTTAGGTTCAGCTCAGATGCTCCAAACCCACAATCCCTGCAGCTTGTGTTTTTCCCCCGCCCTGTTATCAATTGCTATTTGTCTCCCTTATGTACTCCACTAACACCTCATGTTTATCCTACTAGCCTCAGAGACGTCCTAGGTACATTATTACATAACGCTGCAAGCAGTTTTTCCGTGCTGCTCGGCCGCTGCCAGTTTTTCCATTCACCGACCCAGCAGGTACGCGCCCTGTTCCCACTGCCAGGCGTGCCTGTGCTATGCTGAGAACTCCTGCTAGATCGCGTGGTTTGGATTCCCTCGTCTGACTGACTGCGCAGGAATCGATCTACACACAGTCTTCCCCTCCCGTCCCCCCGCACTCGTCATGGAAAGGATCTACAAATTGACTGTGCAGCTTGTACAGCCGGAGAGGTGCCACTGCTCCACTTACAAAGAGGAAACTTTAAACCACGCAGCTTGACATTTAATACGGGGTTCTCCAATAACCCACTTATCTGCCTGGGACCTGTTTAAGAGCAGCTCCTGTAACGTTAACAAACACAGCAAAGCCTGTCGAGTGTTATTACTATCAGTAGATATGCAAAGACTACGGCTTGGCCAGACTGGCGGGGAACAGTGGAACATTCCCAGGGCTGAGTGAAGCTACTCCAGAGCCGGCCGTATAACATTAATTGATTTTAAACCCTCATCTTCACCTGCCGGGTCAGGCAGACGGCCAGAACTGCCTCCCCTGCTCTCATTCCTCCCCAGTGGAATTTTGGTCATTACAGACGTTTGGGCCCTGACTACTATGCAGTGTAGAATAAACACCCTGTTACAGAATTACAACACATCTTCAGAGATACATCTACAAGTAATTGGCAGCAGGCCCAGTGGTTCGGGGAAACAAAAAACCGGAACATACTCTCCTCTCCCATCTTTTTTTATTTTAAACTCGAGTGAATACGTTTTGTCCGTGCTGATCACTGATTCTGCACAGTGGCCCCTCTGAGCAGATCCAAACAAGCCCAGGATGCTTCTGGGAACCACGCACAAGTCCCTTCCTTTCTCTACTCTCAGACAGCTCTCCAGACACAATGGCCTGATTTTGCTCTTCCTTCCACCACTGACTCTGGGGGGAGCTATTCCCGATGCACGCCAGTGTATGCAAGCTCAGAATCAGGCCCGATGAAACCAGGCGAATGAACTTGCAAAACAATATAAAAATGACACATTCGGTTTTGTAAGCCGCTTGACCTTTCCCAGCTGCAAAGAAAAATAAATTTTATGTGCAACACGAGAACAACATTAATGCTTTGCACTTACAAAACAACTTTCATCTCAGGATCTCACAGTGGTTTACAAAAGGGCGGGGGGGGGTGTGTGTCATTATTATCTCCATGGTACAGGTGGGGAAACTAAGGCACCCAATGTCTGAAAACTCATGAGTGCCCTATCTAAAGCCAGTGTTTCCATTTACACGAGAGTGGTATGTTCAATTCACCAGAACCTCCAGAGACAAGAGCATGTACCTCTATGTCACTGATGATCTAGACCTATGATTTCTAGAATTGACCTAGCTATAGTCTAAACAACTGTGGTTTAGTGGTCTGAGCAACGGGCTGGGAGTCAAGATGTGTGGGGTGAAATCCTGGCCCTATATTGAAGTCAATGGGAGTTTTGCCACGAACCGCAATAGGTCCCAATTTTCATTCCCAAATACTAATCTCATCTCTGCCACTGGCTGAGCGAGTTTAGGCAAGTCACTCAGTCACTATGTGACTCGGTTATCCCATCTGTAAAGTGAGAGTAATAATGCCTGCCCGCTCTCATAAAGCCCCATGGGATCTACAGATGAATAGCACTGTATCAGTGCTAACTTTTGTCATTACATGCCATTTCTGCACACACACATACTTTGGAGGGAGATTCTCAATCTACTACAGCAGCGGAGGATCTTTCCCCAAATCATCATCCTGCTACTCATCATAACAGCTAGTAAGAAACATTTATGGATTACTAATCAAAAGCTGTAAAACGTTGGCTCACACACCATCCAAAGTGAAAAAAGTGGTAACTCCTGTGATGCAAAGTTAACGAAGCTTTATTTGCTGTCATGCCTTGCTTAATGAGGCAGATCCATTTCTAGATTCTGGCTTGTACTGTGTTCCAAATCTAAGAGGCTCACATTTTTAATGCTCCAAGATCTCTACGTGAAGAAACCTCTTTGACATCTCCTGGGCATCGGCTTTTCATAGACAGCAATCATTCCTGAACTGCCATTGTGTTTCCAGTACGTGGATGGGCAATTGTCATCCTCTAATTCAATTAAATTGAACTAAAAACACACCAGTGGCTAGACACTTGGGCTGAAGTTACATGTCAATGCTACAGTTTAGGTCCTCATTCTGAGCTGCATTTTGGTTCTCTGGTCTTCTCTTCTTTCCAATTTCAAACAACCACCCCCCATTCCTTATCTGGAGCCTGGAACACTTTCGCCACCGGTTCATAATCATTTAAAGGAAAAAATCCTGCTATTAAACACTGTCAGTGGTATTTATTTTGTTCCCATTACCATTGCACCTGTGTTAGGAGGGCCTTCAGGTGCAGTGTAGACTCAGGTACCTGGAAGGCTATTACAGCAGCAGCTGCAGTTCAGCAGCATGTCCTATCTTTAATAGACTTATCCTCACAAAACCCCAGTGAGGTAGGGCAGTCCTATTATCCCCATTTTACAGATGGGGAATTGAGGCACACAGAGATAGAGTGACTACTCAAGCACCCATGGAAAAAAAAATAGTGGGTGCTCAGCACTCACCAGCCACAGCTGTTAGACAGTGCCACCAATCAGCTGTTTGGTGGCTGGAGGAGGGTGGAGAGCAGTGAGTGGCAGGCGGGTGAGGGTCTCAGGGGAGGGGGTGGAGCGAGAGTGGGAAGAGGCGGAGCGAGGGCTGGGCCTCAGGGGAGGGGGCGGAGTGGGGCAGGGCCTTGGGGTGGAGCACCCGTGGGCAAAAATAAAAGCCAGTGGCTATGTACCCAAAGACGACAAAAGAAGCCTCGGGTAGAGCAGGGAACTGAACATAGGTTTCCCCACTCCTAGGTTAGTGCCCTAAGCACTGGACCAGCCTTCTTCTCTTTAAGCCTTCATTTTAAAAGATCTGTTTATTCTCCAATGCTCCATACCACTGTATTTATATTCTAATACGGTATTAACATTCAATGTTGTACTAGCTTATCCACAGACTTGACTGACAATGGAAGAGTTTGTTTTATGGACTTAGGTATTTCTTGTTAGTATCTCCCCAGAATCTGTTGCCCTGAATTTATCAAATACAATGGAGTCCACTGAAATATAGTATCTTTTAATATATTATATGCAAAATGAATACAAAAATAGGGTAACATTCTTTAAAATGAGTATAAGATACCGGAATAGACCTATTGAATGAAGACATTTCCAGTGCATCAAGAGGTAAAATCCAAGATCGTTATTTTCTGCCTCTCAAAAAAGTGCAGTGTTTGTGAAAGACATTAGATTGGATAAATAAATACATTCAGTGACCTACCATAGACAAAGTACATTCTGGGCTATGGCAACTTCTCCACACATCCACGTTAATGTCTCAGGACCCTGACTGTAATCTTTATTTCTTGGCCTTTCCATTGCACTCCTCTCCACAGTATCTAAGCAGCCCCCACAACATGTATTCATTTAGCCCGAGATGGGGGATTATCACAAGTCTATGGATGGGGAAACTGAGGAATGGAAAGACGGTGACTTACTAAAGGTCACACAGCAACAGGTTTGATTCTCCATTGCCTCACACGGTGTGCAATCGTTCACACTGGCATGAAGTGAGTGTACAATGATCCCAATCGGCCTGGCTACAGTTTTTTATACCCACAAGGAAAAAGGCAGGGATCAACCAGGTCCAATGGCCGTGGCTGAGCTGGGAACAGAACAGAACAATCATCTGCTACTTCCCTATGTCTGAACCACAGACCGTCCTTCCTCTCTTGAGGAGAATGGTCATAACTAGTGGGGAGAAGACTGTACAGTCTTCATGCTCTCTGTCATTGCCCCCCTCGGGCTATACCAATCAGTGCCAAGCAACATGAAACTGCTGACGTACATCGTCTATGCACCGTACTCAAAACACAGTATACTTCACAAAAACTACCTTTGGTGAATACCTGATAACGAGAAACAGCCTGGTGCAACGGAGGGGTCAATGGTTTAATTTAACAGGGTTTAGGGTGTGTACTAGAAATAGCCCTGCTACCATGACCCAGAAGTTTATTTCTAAATGCAGGGACATACCAGATTTTGAATCTGACTGGATTCACGTAGCCTTTCCGCACCAGGCTGGCCGTGTTGATCTGAGTGCCTAGATGTATATTTTTTTAAAAAGGTATCACATCCTTCTGTTTGATGTGTTGTTGGGAACAGTTGCTAAGGAAAGCAGTGTACAATTACAGCCACAGTGATGTCCACTCTAATAATATACTTTGCTATGCATAGTTCAGATGCAGACACCTCTCTGCTATAAAGAGCACACAGATTTCAACGGAGGAATACTTTAACTTATGTTACAGACACAGGGTTTGCAGCAGATCTAGTTTTCAAAATGCGGGGGCTGCATAAGCCTGTGTTTAAAACTATGACAAGCGAAATTCTCTTGTGGGAGACGAATCACCCACAGGCTAGGAGACAAAGCAAACACATACACAAGCTTTGATTTGTTTTTTGATGAACTCTCCCCTTCCAATACTCTCTGGGTCTAATGCTGCACTGCATCTCCCGGAGGCAGAACCTAGAGTCAGCCATGGACTCTGTCCCCCTTCCCTCAACCTCCTCTTTGCAGCATGTTTGCTCCTACTATGGAGAGAATTTGCCTGTTTCCCCTGCATTGGGACCTAGTGTTTCGGAGAAAGAGGAGGCCCTAATCATGGAAAAAGAACTAATATCAGCTCATTTTGTTTGAATTATTGCTTCTGAGACTTTGAAGGATAACCTGTATTAAAGGCCAACAAAGGACTAATCCATACCTCTAGCCTCAATATTACATGATCCGTTATGTGTGTTTAAAAGACACCCCCCAAAGCAAAACCCTCCCTGAATAAAACTCTCCACCGCACACACAATTCTCCCCTTGCAGAGAGAATGAACCAAATGTGATGGAATTGAGTCATGTCACTGCATGGTCTCCTGGAAGGTGCTCTACTGCTGGGCTGATATAACAACTTATATAAAATACAATGTGCTCTGCATAAGTGCATTTCACATCTATTTACAGTCTGGGTGGAAGAAGAAAGGCGGCAAGGAATGATACCTACCCTGTATTCAGGGGGGTTTAGCCCTGGGTGATGACAAACCAAAGAAGTCTGCAATGCACTCATCTTTAACGTAGAAATACAATTGCCACAGACTATAAGGCCCAGAATAGAATGCAAAGCTTCATGGCTCACAGAGGCCCGATTCACGTTGCATCACATGCTGGGACTGGCCACACATCCATAGTAAAGATGAGGGCAGACGCAATCTGCTCCATTTTGTGCCAATTAGTTGGGGCCAGCGGGCTCCTGGCAAGTTGCCAAGGCAGCCCTCTGTTGGGCGATATTTCGATGACTCTGATTTAACCCATCTGATTCCACTCAGAATTTCACTGGTTTAAAAGCAAAGAAAAACAGTGCTGGGTCCAGAAACAGCAACAGTTCCCCAAGGCCCATCAGGCATCAGTTGCATTATTTTGCTTTACATGTGCCACTAAAGTGCCTCTAAAGGTTTACATCATTCAGATTCAAGAGCAAAGACTGGATTCACAGCCAAAATACGGGGAGAGCTAAATCCAAACCAGAGCTTTCCTGTCAATCCCCGTATTTCACGTCAAGACAGCTGCTACTTGAGACACCGGTTCGTTTGCAGCCAGGGTTATTAAGTCTGAATATCTGTATGTCTGCCAAGAGAGATACTCCTCAGAGGAGCTGTCTTGAGGGGGGCACTGTGGCGTCTTTGTGCCACTGAACTGGCATATGTCTTGGGATCATAAAAGTCTCCCGAGATAAGCTATGAACTTGAGCAGTTCCTGAAGTGAAATCAAAGCAGGTGCCCCTGCTATGCATGTGCTCGTCAACAGCTAAAAATAGAATAGGAGCCAGGTTGAAAAGACAAAACCACATTTGTTCATTAAGCGGTATCCTTAGCTCTGCGATTTAATTGTTCTGCACCTGCTTTTATCTCACAAGGATCAGCCAAGGTTTAGGGACACGATCAATATATATCGAATAGTGCAGGCAGGACGGCTCAGTGGGTTAACACTCTAATCTGTTAGATCCTCTGCCTGTCTGGGTGTTGCAGGACTGGCTGAGCTGCTGGGATCTCAATTTGCAGTCATTTGCTCCTGAGAGAAAGGGACAAACAAGTCCACACAGCTCCTACAAAACAGGAACATCTGTTGGGACCATATGCGAGGGGCTTGACCTGCAGTTATCGGTTCTGCCTTCACTGTCAGTGGCCAATAGTATTCAGAGGATGAGTGGGCATGTTTATCCCTATTTATCACACCCTTGTATAGAGACTCTATAGCTTGACCATGTACGGCTAGCAGAGCTCTTTACACTTTGGGATAAGCTTAGTCTGAAAGATGTTACTGACAAACAAGTTCAGTTCTAGACCAGGCGTTTTAGAGAAGTTATCAATTAATAGCAAAGAACAATGTGTGAGATGCAATTTGGAAACACTTGTCTCCTAGGGGCTGGAAAAGGTCAGGACTCCTGGGTTCTATTCTGTTTGCAACTGATTTCCTGTGTCACTTTGCGCAAAACGTTTAGTCCTCTGTGCTTCTATTTCCGAAATGGATATTAGGCTCCTTACCTATCACACAGAGCGTGGTGAACTTCCTGTGTGTAAAGCATTTGGAATTGTAGTTACTATATTACTAGTTAATATAATATTTATTATATTACTATGTTAGTGCTAAGTGTTATTGTAATGATATAGGCTCTACCCAGCATTCACTCCATCAACAAAATGGTCAACGGTGCCCAGGGAACAGTATCATGTAAAACTGTTCATTATTGCACTAATATTCTATCTTGAACCAGTTTAATCAGCTAGTCTGGGGGAGAGTGATAGTGACTAGCAGTAAGAGAAAGATACTAGTAAGAAGGGTGATGTCTCCTAGCCTTGTTACACTGCCATTGTCATCTCTGTAACTCTTTCAAAAGCTCCTTTCTGGCTTTACAGAAAATTACACATTCTGATGAGTGCTTTATGATTTTTCAATAGCCAATGATTATACAGAACAATCATAAAGAAAAAGGTTGGGAGAACCTCTGCAACTCGAGATTACACACATTTGTTTTCATGCCACATTCTCAGACAGTGCAAGTACACGTATCAGGGTTGCCTGGCCCTTCCTCTTTCCCCCAAACTCCACATCTGAGCAATTTCCTAGATATGTTCTATGTGCAGGGCCAGCGCTTCCATTTAAGCAATGGGGCGGCAATTTGGCAGCGGGGGGTCCTTCCGCGCTCCGGGTCTTCGGCGGCAATTCTGCGGCGGGTCCTTCATTCGCTCCAGGACCCGCCGCCGAAGTGCCCCGAAGACTGGGAGCGCGGAAGGACCCCCCCGCCGCAGAATTGCTGACGACGACCGGGAGCGCGGAAGGACCCCCGCCTAGGACGCCAAAAACCCTGGCGCCGCTCTTGTCTATGTGCCCATATCAACAGGTCAAATTTGGCATTAACTTACTCCAGGTTGACACTCGTGTAACTGGGGGGCAGAATTTATTCCTTCCCCTTCCAATCGCTCTTAAAAGGAAATTGTTCATGTGAAAATCCCTTTCTGATGTGCATTACTCTTATCCTATGTTGTAGATCGGGAAGCTGATGGACTTGCCATCAGTCAGTGACAGAGCCAGGAATAGAACCCAGGAGACCGGACTCTTTGTCTACTATGCTAACCAGAGTGGGCTGACATTTTTCTAATGGACGACACTTCCCTTGGACATGCTGGTTTGAAAACATTCTGTGGGAACATGTCAATTCTGTCGAAGGTTTGGATAGAAACCAGGCAGGCAACATGTGGAGCCAGGGAAGAGGCAGCAGCCTCCTGGGGCTTCCCGACTCCCCTGGGAGTGTGGCAAGCTGCTAATTGCCTGACTTCCTGGGTGGCTGCCTTGCTGTGCTAACTAGATTCGCCAGGGAGCTGGGGCACTCGGGAGCAAGCCGACAAATTCCGTTTTGGTTCTCCTCAAATGGCTTTCTTCCTCCCGTGAAAAATGTTGAATTTTTGACTTTTTCGTCCAGATTCGGGATGAAATTTGATCCCAGAAACATGAACATTTTTAGTGGGAGGGAAATTCCATTTTCTGGGCAGCTTTAATGCTAATGACAGCACTAGACTTTCAAATCAATGAGAAAATAATAATAATAAAATAATAATAAAAAGTTGGTCTGTTGACTTCTAGAAGAGAGATGCTAGTTATACCTAACGTTACTTCTTATGTTTTTTAGGGAGGCAGTGTGGTCTAGTACCCAGGGCACTAGGCTGAGAGTTAGAAGACATGGTGCCTCTTCTCAGCTCTGCCAGTGCCCTGCTGTGTGACCATGGGCAAGTCACTTCACCTCTATGGCTATTTCACTTCACACCCTTTGTCTGTCTTCACTATTTAGAACTTAAGCTCTTTGGGGCAGGCATGGTCTCTCACTGTATCTCTATACGTCACCTAGCACAATAGGGCCTGAACCTTGGTTGGGATCTCTAGGTATAATATTGTTATACACATATTAATATTTCTCCTTCTCTATCTTTTTTAAATTACTGGTGTTACCCCCTTTGCCCAATTATATTTTGATTGCCTTACAACACATTAGTGCAGTGTCTATCCCACAAGAACAGATTCAGAAAGTGTCAATTCTTGCTGACTAAGTGATTTCACTCTATTTTGGAAATTCTTTCTTTGGAGAAAGCAAAAACCTGAAATAGCCTTGCTTTCTGCTGCCAGTTTGCTTCCTCCTGAAAGCTCAGCTCTGATACAGCACCTGGTGATCCTCAAGGACCATTTTTTTTTTCTTTAACATTACTTTTTCAACAGAATTGTTTCTGAAACAAGACAATCATGTGATTAATTCAAAGTTCCACCGGCATTTAAACTGACTCCCGGCACTCTCTGTATCTGCCCACACGACTTTCTTAAACTTCTCTAATCCCGGGGGTGGGAAATCACTTAATGGTAGATAACTACAATAGTGTTCACAAAGTAAATCCCAGAAAGTGTGTTAGCCAATGCTTCACGCTGCATTTAGCCATAAGCATAAGCTCAATGATCCTCCAGTTGTGGTAACAGCAAATAAAAAAGACGGATGACTTCCTGGAGCTACTGTCAGTTGCTGAGTTTTATAAGTATCATTTTTTCAAATATAAGTTTAAATGTTTCCTGATCTTGCTGTATGACCACAGAGGTCCCAGTCCTGCCAGTTGCTGTGCACGTCTTTAGAAGGTGCCAAGTATCTTCACCTCCCAGTGAAGTCAGTCAGCAACTTGCAGCATCTGGGTTGCCCTTTCCTCTCTCCACAAAATCACTGGTTCTGCAGTTAATAATGCAGAAAACTTGTCATGCAGCATCCCTGGATTGCCCTGCCCAAAGTATTTCTGTTGATTGGATTAGAGACCTATCTGTCAGTCACTGACGCATGAGGTCAGCTGGTCAGCCGTTTCCTTGCTGAAGAAGATTTTAGATTCTTTTCTTCTCCTCTTTGGACTGTTAGCCCTCACGCTGAACTCCACTTCATCACAGGAGAACCTGGATGAAAATAGCTGGAGCCAGCTCTGATTTCCTCTGACTTTAATAGAAGGGCGCGCAGCACAATACACAAGACGGATATCCTCTCCTCGGCTCTGTGCATTCACTCATGTGGGTGTTTCAAACAGAGCTCACAAATCCCACAGGTAAAAACAGGATTCATAGTGAGGAGAGCGGAGACAATTCTGGACATGAACCCGAGCCGGCTACAGGGCTGGAAAGGAAAAGGCTGGCTGCAAAGGAGGATTGTGCAACTTTCTGAAATATTACGTTTAACTGTCAGAGCCCTGATTTTCAGAAGCGCTGTGTTCTCACTATTCCATTCAAAGTCAATGGGAGCTACAGATGTAGGCCTCTGTTGGTCTTAACTTTTTTTTTAATGGGCCTGCAAAATTATCTACCCTCTACCTATGCTACCACTGTCACTGTGATCACCCCCCATCATTGACAGCTGAGATTAACCTAGCAACTCTTCAAGGGAAAGAGCCCGGAGCCACAGGCCAGGCTCAAGCCTAACTCATCTGAAGTACCCCAGGCAGATACTGTATGTCTAGTTGTTCCTGATGACAGTACATGACAGTTAAACATTATTCCTGGGGGTGAGAGCTGAGCCAAGGACAGCGTCTTGCTTGAATTCCTGCCTTATAGCAAAGAATTATTAATACTTAACATAATAGCTTTCTTCCCCCTAAATGGAGACAACGGTTTAATTTAAACAAAGAAGAGAAGAGTGTCTGCGAAACTGGACTTTGAAATGAACACATTTAGGACCTGCATGGTGGGCCTCTGCTGCCTCCCAAGAGACCTAGAGTGAAATCCTGGCTCCATTAAGACAATGAAAAAACTTCCATGTGGCCAGGATGTCACCCGTAGGTTCAGCTGCTAGGAGCAGTCTCTTGCTCCCTGGACTGGAAGGCACTGCAGCACCCCCTTGGGTCACCCCCATGAGGGAATACACCCTCCACACCACTGCAATAAACTTTGTACAAAGTATGCCTTGTGAGGTGTCATTTGAAAACTCATAATTTGCTGGTCAGCATTGTCCTGATAAAATATATGTGGCAACACTATATGTGAAGTTATAAGATTCCCCTGTATGATGGTATTAACACAGGTTCCAAACCCCACAGCCCTGCCCACGCAGAAGTCAGCAAACAGGTCTGTCCTAAACAAAGGAATGTGTGTTTGCCTTAATTTGCATTTACACAATAAACAGAATCATCAAGCAGGAAGGGAAAACAAAGGAAGCTCAGACAGGTGAAAAAACCCAGCAGGGAAAATCCTTCCACATAGACTCTTTATCTTCTGGTTCTCAGCTGGAAATGTTTTTCAAGAGGGGGACTGAAACTATAAAAAGGAGGGAAAAACACCCTCAGGCACCCCCTTCTCTCTCCCTGCTCACCTCATTTTCCAAACCTAAGAAGAAAAGAGGAAACAGCCATTGGACTCTGGGGGAGGGGGCCTGAGCTGAAAGTTTGGTCAGTAATCTGCTGGGGTATGCGGTATGAAAGTTTGCTTTGCAACAACAATAGTTTCTTAAGTAGATATTAGAAAGCGCTTTGTCTTCATTTTTCTTGTAACCATTTCTGGCTTTTATGCCTCATTACTTCTACTCACTTAAAATCTCTCTCTTTGTAGTTAATAAACTAGTTTTACTGTTTTATCTAATCCAGCATGTTTAAATTGAGGTGTCTGGGTAACTCTATTTAAGATAATAAACTGGCATATTATTCCCTTAAAGGTATAATGGACTTAATATATCTGTACTATCCAGAAGAGGGCTGGGTAGTGCAGGACATACATTTCTGGGGGTGTGTTGAGGTCACCCTGCAGTATAACCAAGGCTGGTGAGAGCCATGGTGTAACTGGCAGACACCTAGGGTGTGGCATGCATGCTAGAAGGCTGTTTGTGAGTGGCCCAGGTGGGCCATAGACATTGTAAGACATCCATGGTTGCAGGGCAGCGGTGACACAGCCCCCCACTAGTCTGGATTCTATCGCAGTATGTCACAACCCCGCAGCAATGTCCATGGCCAGCTGGCAAAGCTGAAGGGACAGGTCACCTGAGTGTTCATCCATCTTATGTCCCTCTTTCAGTACAGCAGCAGGGTCCCCCCAACCATCAGAATGTGGTGGTGCCCAGGGATGCTGACAGCCTCTTTAGCCCAGGAAGTTCCCCAAGACATGCGGCCTGCAGGAAGAAGCCCTCTGCTGAGGAAAAGTCTCTCAAATCCAATTCAAATACACTCCTAGGATGCTTTCCGCCGGTCCTGATGATTGTAGCAGCTTCCCGGGCTGCTGGAGTGTTAACAATGACAGAGTCTTTGTTTGTACTACATACACGCTCTTAGAAAAGCATGAATGGGATCCGGTTTCTGATTTATAGCTTTCAGGATGTTAAATCATTGACCCTTGCTGATAAGTCTCCACAGATCATGCTTTAAAGAAAGCGTTACAGGTTTCCTGCAGTGGCACAGAGGATCTAGCAGAGAGCTCATCAGACAGGAGGATCTGCTGCTGTTTAGGGCTCCAGATGGCACGTGACAATGAAGTTAGTTCTATCTCCAGAGGCGCCGAGAGCTTGGTTCAAGTTAGACGGATAGTAGTTTTTAAACACCAGAACATGAACCGTTTAGGGATTTGCTAGTTTAGTTTAATCCTGGATGTGGCTGCCAGAAATGACTGAAAATTTTCACAGGAAAGAGCGAATTATAACTGCCACTGCCAAGGGGAATCTTCTCTGCTCTTGGGTTAGGTGCTGGTATCTCATGGGCTCTCAGTGTATTATGCTACCTACCCCTCTTTCTTATGATCAGGGCTCTGAGGTTTTTGCTGTGATTTTGTTTTTTTACTCAAAATCATGGGCTGGTCATGGATTTTGTTTTAAGGACAAATCAGTTCTCTTTTACCCTTAGAGATAATCTCTCTGCCAAGTTCAGCCTTTGGTGATTTTGCTGGAAGACTTCTTGGGAGTCAGTCTTGCAAGAGGAAGCATGGGCTTGTGGTTAAGATACTGGGCTGGGACTTGGGGCTGAGACTCTGCCAGAGACTCCCAGTGTGCCCTGGGGCAACTCACTTCAGTCTTCAGTGTTGCAGATCCCCCGCGGTAAAATGGAGATGATGGCTTTGCCTTTCCCTCCGCCCTATGTCTCTCTTGTATATTTAGACTGTAAGTTCTTTGGGGCAAGGCTGGGCCCCAGTCTTGGTGTGGTCTCTAAGCACCACTGTAACATTACTATTAATCAACTACTCTATATTTCCTTCCAGCCTCACTGAGGCTACGTCTTCACTACGGGGGGGGGGGGTCGATTTAAGATACGCAAATTCAGCTACGCGAATAGCGTAGCTGAATTCGACGTATCGCAGCCGACTTACCCCACTGTGAGGACGGCGGCAAAATCGACCTCCGCGGCTTCCCGTCGACGGCTCTTACTCCCACCTTCGCTGGTGGAGTAAGAGCGTCGATTCGGGGATCGATTGTCGCGTCCTGACGGGACGCGATAAATCGATCCCCGAGAGGTCGATTTCTACCCGCCGATTCAGGCGGGTAGTGTAGACCTAGCCTAGGACTGCTTCCTCAAATTCCTGCTCCTGATGCCCTAGCCCCTGGCATCTACCTCACACTGCAAGGACATATAGCAGCATAGTCACCTAGCATCATCTTCACCCCCTAGGGCAGAAACCAGAGCAAGAACTACTACAAAACCACAAGAGGTTTAAAAAAAAAAAAAATCACATGACCCAAGGAAAAATACAAATATTCAAAGGATCAGAGATTCCCATACACCTGTGCCTAGCTTGTGTATTTAACCAGCAGGAAGGTAACGGAAAGATGAAACAAGCCCATAAGTTGCCTCCAGTAAAATGCCAGTTGTTGATATTGTCCACGCAACCGCCAAAGCCACAACAACTCACCTAAGCAATACTTGAATTTTCCTCATTCAGTAGCTGAAAGCAGGGATAAGTACATAATGATACAACAAGGGAGTGTGGACTGTTGGTTAAAGCAGGTTCTGGGTCTCAGGACTACTGGTCTCTATCTACTGTAGAGCTAGATACCACAAGGACTAGCCCTATCACGGACTTGCTGCATGACCCTTGGACTAGTTAGTTAAACTCCAGGCCTCAGTTCCTTCATGTGTGAAATAAAGGAACGAATGGTAAATGTGGCAACGTACCTCCCATAGTTTAATTAGTTATTTATTTGTGGAAGTGTCTTGAGTCCCTTAAATGATGCTTGACAGCATGCAAGCACAGAGTGCTATTACAATCATCCAGCATTGGAGTGAGCTAGAAAACAAACTCCTTGAACAGCACTTGAGCACTGTATAACAGACCTCGTTGCTGGAACATGTGCATATACAAGGGGATAAATAATGATACAGTTTAACATCAGCTTGTCTACCTATAGAAGTCACAGGTGACACATTACACATAAATCTCTCTCTTATTTTTTCAGACTCCTCCTCGCTCTGAAATCTGTGCATCAATAAGCCAGCCTTGGCTACGATTCTCATTATATATGCCTGCCCTCTCATTGACCCAGAATTGTGAAAGCAAAGCCCTCTTTTCATTGTAAACCCACTGGAGAGCAAGGCTCAAAAATCACTTAAAACTTTGTGTAATGGAATTTCTCTGTTAATTATAGTCAAGATTTCCCCCATCTGTTAGCACGAGCAGGAAACAAGAGCGGAGATTTCTTGCACCCAGAAGGGTCTACAGGTTAGCTTTCACGTTTACCACGTTACTACAACAGATATTTCATAATACAGAATACAATGGACATACACAGCGGAGGAGCTGCATCACATGGAAGGCTTTCTGCTGGCAGCTTTAGAGAACTTGGGGCAAATTCCATCCCTGCGTAATTTCCTTTCTTCAGAGACATGGAGTTTCATGAGATCTGCTAGTCTCTGAGGCTGAGCACAGGGAGAACCAGAAGGGGACGGGCAGTTCATTAAATAGAAATTTTTTATTTGTACTGAATATTGCACCTTCTTCTAATGTGAAAGTGCTTTACGCACGCGTTCATTGGGGATCACAACAAAACAAGCAGGTAGGTAAGTCAGTATTATCATCCCCATTTTATAAACTTCAAAGTACTTCACTCCAGTAAGTCAACGCAGTTGGGAAACTGGAGTCCAGCGAGATACAGTGACTTGCCCAGGGTCAGACCATGAGTTGGTAGCAGATCAGAACCCAGAAGCCTTGACTCCTCATCTCCTGCCATTTGATAGAATTCTACCTACCTTCCGAGTAAACAGCATTAGGGGGTGTGAAGTTTTGACCTCACTGGAAACCTCCCAACTCAGCAAAATCACAAAGAGAAAGATTCAGCTCCACAGAGTCATTATTTTCCATAAAAAGGGACAAGAGTAAATGGAAAAAATGGGAGGAATCTTCCAGGACACTTCCCCACTCAAAATACTGGAGCAGACAGTCAGTGAAGTTCCACTGAAGCCAATGATCTACACCCATTTGCACCAGCTGAGCATCTGGCTACAGCACTGAAGGAAGAGTTAACAGCAGACAATCAAGAGAAGATGGTCACTTTTCTTGAGAGGAAGAATCCTCTAATCGTTAAAGAGCAAGAGTGGGAACTAGGACTCCTCAGTTTTATTCCTGGCTCTGCCAGTTGGTAAGAGTAACCTTGGGCAGGTCACTTAATTTCTCTGTGCCCTATCTGAAAAACGGGGATGATACTTACTGCAGGGTTTAATTAGCATTCCCAAAGTAGCTGAAGGTCTGGAGTTTGAAGGTGATGCCTGATTATTGTTATGTTCATAAGAACTGTACATACTCGATATTAACACAATAAAAACCATATAAAGAGGTCACCCTTATTGGACAATCTCCTTTCTTAAGACACTGGCCTGAAGTATCCCAGATGTAGTGAATAATGAATACACCCCTCTTCATGAGAAAGTCACCACGAGGAATCGATTGACTTTTGTGGGTCACTGGAGCAGTTGATAAGACAGTGTTCACTGGAGTTTGTTTCTTTAAACAGAAGCACAAACCCTTTCAGTGAATGATCAGCTAGTGACGCAAATCTCACCAATGTGAGGCTAACTTGCAAAGCCTTCTGAGCAAGGAATGCTCTCAGGGTACATCTACACAGCAACTAGACACCTGCGGCTGGCCTGTGCCAGCCGACTCAGGCTCACGGGGCTCAGGGTCCGTGGCTGTTTCACTGCTGTGTAGACATCTGGGCTTGGGTTGAAGTCTGAGCTCTAGGACCCTGTGAGATGGGAGGATCCCAGAGTTTGGGTTCCAGCCCAAGCCCAGCAGTCTACACAGCAATGGAACAGCCCCGCAGCCTGAGCCCTGCGAGCCCAAGTCAGCTGACACGGGGCAGCCAAGGGGTTTTCTTTGCTGTGCAGACATACCCTCAGGTTCCTGGAGACTGGCTCACACCTGAATGTTCACCACAGCTGCTATTTCATATTCTTTTGGGGGGGATGGAGTGTTCTAGCTGACGACGTCACAGTAATGGCAGCAGCCATTGCAGGATGGCACAGTAGCACTTTAGCAAGATCTTCTCCCTCCTTGGCTTGTGGCTGCACCAAATCAAAGCAGAGGGCGTCAGGGGCTCACTGTATGTAAATCAGAGTGCCAGCATTTTTGCCAGCTGGATTAAGGGTAGATATATGGCAAGAAGGAATGTCAGACAACTGCCACGTGTTGTTTGCCCAAAAGTCTGACTCAGCCCCAGGCACTGCGCACAGCCAGCCACAGGATTGGAAACAAGCAATGCAAAAGTATAATAAAGCGATGAATTCCAGCCACAGCAGAAAAGGAAAGCAGAATGGCAAGGAAAGTACATTGCAAAGAAAGATGTGATTTCAATGACAGGATGTGTGCGTAACATACACCGTCAGCAACAAAATGAAAAGGACGGCCGCTCCCACATCACCACCACAAAGCATTTCTGCACATAAATGAAGCATCAAATTCTCCTCTCTGCAGAGTACAAAAAGGGAGCCTGTGCCCATACAAAATAACATCACCGGCTGGGGTACAACATTGTTACATGCTATGGACAATGCCGTAATGTGGCAAGAGGCTTTCCATATAATCCTCATCCACCTGGTCCTTTTCGCTAAGGGCATCCTTGCCATCCACCACCCTCTCAGCTCACGGAGTGATGCTATGGCTGTCAATGCCTGTTTGTTTCAATCAAGGTGACCTTTTCCACTTTCCCTGGGAAGAGGCACATCAGTCACGACTACACCTGTGGTGCTGAACACCTGCTTGGAGTAGACAGAGGACAGACAGTTTAGGTGAGATACATGGACCTCCCATCAGCCTGGGTCAGCCTTAGCTGAGAAGTGAGAGAGTCCCTGCCATCATTTCCCAGAAGCTCCCTTCCTCCACATGTGATGTCCGGGGCTCGAACCTAGGCCTGTGAGTTCCCAGACATCCTGGCCTCCAGCCAATGTCTTCTGAAATCTGGTGGGTCAAGGAGCTAGTAGAACTACAGCCTCAGCCAAGGCACCACCCACAAAAGCCCTGATTGGAAGATCGCCTCGCCAGGCTCCACCGATTGGCCCAACCATGCTATTTAAGCCAGACAAAGGCACAGTAAGTTGTCTGAGCAACCAGGTGATTCCCTGTTGCTGCTGCATTGGACCCTGCGCTTGTGCCTACTTCCTGCATTTGGCACCCTGTACCCAACCCTGTTCCTGATTCCTGCTCCGCTCCTGGCTCCTGCCTCACCCCTGCCTTTGCTCCTGCTCTATCCCTAGTCCTGGCCTCTTCTCTGGTTCCCACCCCTACAGCTTGCTTCCAACCATCAGTTACCAGTCCTGGTTCGGACCCCTGGCTCGGACTTCTGACTCTGGTTTGACCCTTGGCTCTGGCATTTGGTATCTAACCCTGGCCCCACCCCTCAACTTCGATTCCTGTCCCTGATTCTGACTCGACCCCTGGCTCTGGTTGACTCTGGTGCTGACCCTCAACTTCGTTCCCCGACCTGAATGCCTGCTCCACCCACTACACCTACTCTGACCATTCAGACCGCCTAGGGTCCTGGTCCCTAACATGTCAGCCAAGTGCTGGTATTTTAGTTGCCAGAGCATTAAGAAAAATGCCGATGGGACTTTGGGGCTGGCACCACATGTGCACTGCTGAACTGAGCTGTTTTCAGCAGATAACTAACAGGTTAAAAGGTCCCACAGCCTATCAATCCCATAAGCCAGCCAGCCTCCCTGAAAAACGGTGAGCTAAGCTGAGCCCAAACATTCAAGACTGAAGGGCCACATCTCATGGATCCAGCCCATCAGAGATGTGGAAAGAGGTAGGTCCTGACAGGGCCGGCTCCAGGCACCAGCAAAGGAAGCAGGTGCTTGGGGCGGCCAATGGAAAGGGGAGTCACGTCTGGGTCTTCGGCGGCGGGTCCCTCAGTCCCTCTCGGAGGGAAGGACCTGCAGCTGAATTGCCGCCGAAGAATGAAGCGGCGTGGTAGAGCTGCCGCCAATGTGCCGCCGATCGCGGCTTTATCTTTTTCCTCTCTCCCTCTTCCCCCCCCCCCCGGCTTCACCGCTTTAGGCGGCAAAAAAGCTGGAGCCGGCCCTGAGTGAGAGAGCCTGCTCTAACCCTCCTTGGCCAAACAAATAATCAGGAACGGCATGTGCCTTGTGCAGGCAGGGAACAAAGAGGGTATGTTGAAGGGGCAGGCAGGCCTAGGGACTCTAAGATACCCTCTCCCAGAAAGCAAATAATCACATATTAACCATGTGATGAGCTGCAAAACAGCATAATAAACCAACACAGACATTCAAACCTATGCTCTCCATCAGCGGGCAGCCGGTGCCTAGGGGACAATCCCAATTTCCCTGGTTATATATCATTATTATGGTCTAAATGCCAGGGCTATCAGTTTATTTTTTAATTGACTTTGCTTTTCTATAGAGTTCTTGGACATGGTACAGTAAACCCAATGCTGGGTGTACTGATAAAAAAGTCACCCGTGATAATCAATGATCTGCACACACACAAATCATTACCGTCCGGGTTGTAAGTGCAGCTGTTACAGCTGCAAGCCAGGCAGATCGATGCCAGCAATTTTCCTCTGCTTCCTAGACGGTGTAGTTGAGTCAGGGCTCATATTGGATTAAAGCAACTTTCAGCTATTTATTTCCATGTGTTTAGCATCAAGAGCTGTGAGATATGCAGCAACAAACTTGGGCTCTGGCAGACCAATGGGGGACACAAATACCAGCGGTGAGGACCCTCCACGGATAATGCCCAGCTTTCTTCCATTTAAGCCAGAGAGCTGTCTCCTCAAATGCCCATCACCTCCTCAAGTGCCTCACCAGATCTTGTAGGAAGGGAGATCTTGTAATTAGGGCACAGAGATCTGGATTCAAGTCAAGACTGTGCCATAGACTTTCCTGTGTGACCTTGGGCAAGTCGCTTCAGCCCAGATCCACAAAGGGACTTCAGAGGAGGCCTCTGAGCACAACTATCGGATTCAGGCCCCACAGGTGAGATAGATTGGGGAATGCCTGTCTGCACCTGCCTTTAGGATCATGCTGGGCTTAGGCGTGAAATAGGCCACCTAGATGCCTGCCTGTGCCAGCAGTGCACTTGCCCCCAGGGAGAAACTTAGATGCCTCGGGAATTTTTACAGTGAAAACGTTGGTGCCGAGTGAGTTTAGGGACCTACAGGGCGAGGTGGCAGCCAAGTGAAGGGTTTTGCGGACTGCAGCAACACATTCTAGTCTTCAGGTACCTAAATCCCTTTGGGGATCTTGGCCTTCACCTCCCTGAGCCTCATCTCCCTGTCTGTAAACGGGGATAAAGATCCTTCCTTTCTCCTCTTTGGCCTGTCTTGTCTATTTAGACTGCAAGCTCTTCAGGCCAGGGACTGTCTATGTACACTCCCAGCACATGGGCTCTGATGTTGGTCCAAGATTGTAGGTACTACAGGAATACGAACAACAAACAATAATAATCTCAACCGCTGGGGAATCGCATAAGGAGAGAGGTAGTCTCTGACGTACTAAGAATCCAAACCTTTTAGAGCTTTATGGGTTAAAACTAGGTAGGGACAGTGCCTGGGGAATGAGCATTTGTTAAACTGAGCTTTTAAAACAGAAGGAGAGATAGAGATGGATATTAACCGGATGGTGCCTAGAAAATTATATCGGTCTGTTGTAACCATGAAACACTTGCATAAACAAACACAAAAACCACTGCCCTCTCTTCACTTACACTTTTCTTTTCTATAATTAATTGGGCAAGAATGGAACTTGGGAAAAGCTCAACTATGGTCAGAATTCCTGGACTTCTTTCTAGTAATAACACACTGGGAGCAGCTGCAAATATCTAATTACCTGCAGCATGTTGAGAAGCAGGCTTCGGAACTTGGTCCCCTCCACCATGAAGAGCGCCATTTTGTCACAGAGCTTGGCGGCTGTGGAGGCGAAGCTGCGGTCCGTCACCGCTTTCTGGTAAATGGTCTTGACGATCTCGCCCAGCATCTCCTCGGAGTTGGTGGAGTTCTGGGCCTCCTCCATGAAGGTGGTGAGCTTGGAGTCCACATCACTGCTGTTGTTCCTCATGCTGTTGAGGATTTCAATTAATTTGTCCATTTTGTTCTTTTGGGGGTTGGTTGCCTCCACCGGCACTTCGTCCTGGTCCGTGAAAAGGGAAAGACAAGGCATCTGTTACACAAGGAAAAAACAGACATATCAGCCCTTGTTCTTTCACAGAAAACAGGGGGTAGGGGGTGATGGGAGTCATACAATCAGATCTAAATCTAGGCATGTTCTAGTGGCATACTCTAGTGGTCTGAGGTCCGGAGTGGGAGCCAAGAACTTGGGAGCGCTAATTACTGCTCTGACAGGGACTCCATCTATGACTCCTGTGCAAGTCATATCACATCTCTGTGCCTCAGCGTCCCCATGTGATAGATATACCTGTGTACCTCAGAGGTGTGACATTTACTAAGTGCCCATGAACCAGGTTTGCCTGCAGAGAAAAGCCATAGCTACCGATACTGTGAACACACTGACTCAGCATGACCCTGCTCAGGCACCTGGAAATACCAAGGTGACATGGGTGTCAGGGTTTGTATAATTTTTGGTGGTGCCCAGAACAGGTCCAAGCAGAGTCGTTCCGTCCATAGGACGGACTGGGGCAACCGCCCCAGGAGCTGCACTTTGGTGGGCCCCGCGCTATGGGGGGCTGTGGGGTCCAGGGTGGCCTGGGGAGTTAGTGGGGGGCCTGGTGCTGGCAGCAGCGAGAGACCCAGCCCCAGCCCGCCCCTGCTCCACCAGCTCCCAGCATCGCTCAGGGGAGGGGGTGGAAGCCAGAAAGAGGCAGGGCGGGGGCTGGGGGGAAGGAGTGGAATGGGGGTGGGGAGGGGGTGGAGCAGGGGCGGGAAGGGGTGGAAGAAGTGCGGACTTGGGGGAAGGGGTGGAATGGGGATGGGGCAGGGGCGAAGCAGGGGCGGGAAGAGGTGGAGCGGGGACTTGGGTGAAGGGGCAGAGCGGGGGCAGGGTAGAGCGGGCTGGGGACGGGTTGCTTGCTGCTGCCAGCGCCAGGTCTCCCACTAACCCCCCAGGCGACCTGGACCCTGCGGGCCCCAGAAGTGCAGGCCCCCCAAAGCATGGGGCCCGGGGTGGTTGCACCGGTCCATCCTATGGACGGGAGGGCTCTGAAAATATAAGCCCAAACATTGGTGGAGCTGGGCCCACGTTCTTGAATATTGGTGGAGCACGGGCACCACAGGCCCATATAACTCACCGCCTATGCAAGGTCACACTGGGCATATGCAGGCATTAGCATAGTTACTTCCCAATTTGGGTAGCATGAGACCTAGCTTTGCAACAGGGAAGCTGTGGGGATTACTTAATGTTCATAAAGTATCTGGACGGTGGAAAGCGCTATGGATATTCTAGTCAAGCCCCTCCCATAACTTTCTGAGCAGCTCACAGTGATTAGCAGTAAGCACTTGAGGTTTCTGCAACATATTGCAGGCAACAGAGAACTTTGAATATTCAGTCACTGACTAGTAGAATGCTATAAGGTGCTAGCTCTGCTTAAAGGAGCCAGGAAGGCAGGTTTTTCTGTTGCTTTTGTGCAGCAAGTGCTGCATGAGAGTCAGCCATGTTATGCCGTACCCTCTCTCTCTTCCACTCCTCTCACTTTCCCTTCCTTATTAGTGGTAGTAGGCTGGGCCCAGTAGACGTTGCTCCTTTCTCCCTCTGATGTTACAAACTTACAGCCCATATGCTCTGGTCAATGGGAAGAAGGTTAGCCTGATGGTTTAAGGCACTGGGCTGAGACTCAAATCTTCAATCAATTCCTGACTCTGCCAAACACTTTCTGTGTGATGCTGGGCAAGCCCCTTGATCGCTCCATGTCTCAATTTCCCATCTGTAAAGTGGGAATAATGCTGCTTTCCTGGCTTATGGGCTTTTATGAAAATAGATTCACTAGTATTTGTGAGGTGCTCAGATTATAGGGCTACAATGCCACAGAAGTACCTAGATCTGGATAGACATTGAACAACCTAATCAAGACTATCACATGCTATATATGCACAATGTGAACCAATTGCAGTTACTACAAGAGCTCTAACTCTTTCATCTCCTGGCTTTTGTGCATTTTAATGAATAACATTACCACTCATAGTATTGCAGCTTTTTAACATTTAATTATGCTGTGAAACTTTTTGCTAGGGACAGACATGCAGTGGACATCTCACATTTGCTACGAGCTGATCGCCTCTCTTTCTTTTTTTCCATTGACAAAACATCGTGCCACACTCTATGAAAGTGCCCTGAAACCTTTAGCAAATTCCAGGTGTGGCCTTGAAACCTGATGGGTGGAGCTGTCAGAAGGCCAGCTGTGTAAACTCAATGCTGGACATGGGGCATAAACATAACTTGGCGTTTACCTGGAGTATTGCTCTCACATGACACCAGGCTCCTAGAAGCTATGATTATGGGTTTGATCCTTCAAACCGTCTCTTCTCATGTAAATAGTCCCACAGAAGCCAGTGAAATTGCTCACACGAGTAAGGACTGTTTAGGTGAGTGATAATTTGCAAGATCAGACCCTACATTAGGTCTCAGGAAAGAAACTTGCAAGTGAGTATTTTAAAACAGTTTGCATATCATCTATGTTTTACAGGAGAATATTAAGAATTAAAATGGTCTACATCGCACTGCATACATACAGATACACAGACATATACAAATGGGTATGCACACAAACACACAACAGAGCTGTTTATGTTCATGTTTGTTTCATTTCATATACTAGATATGCTCTGCATATTTGTGTTTATTTTTTACTACACATTTGGATATTTTTGCTGAAAATTCATTTGTGTGGATTTTTTCAATACGCACAAATACACTTACAACAAAAATCCTGCATTCTCTAGGGTGCACGTGGACGGATTATCTATTAAACCCTCAGAAATTTGCAACTTTGTCTCCAGAAATGATTTCTCGTCCATCACTTGCACACACAAGTTTTATTATTGTTGAGTTGGTCAAGAGAAGGGGGAAGGATAAGGGTGCTTTCATATATTTATCCATCTATCTAGATAAATGGATATCAGGTTTAAGTAGCTAAATCTATCTCTCCAGTGTTCAAAGTCTGAATTCTGCACTCAGTATCTAGATCAGGGCTGGGCAAACTTTTTGGCCTGAGAGCCGCATCGGGTTTCATAAATTGTACGGAGGGCCGGTTAGGGGAGGGGGTCGTGGCCCGGCCCCCACCTCCTATCTACCCTCCCCACCCAGACTCCTGCCCCATCCAACCCCCACATTCCCTGATGCCCCCCCCCGGGACCCCTGCCCCATTGACACCCCCCCGCTCCATATCCCCGGGCTGTCCACGGACCCCCGCCGTCCCATCCAACCCCTCCTCTCCTTCCTGACGGTCCCCCCGGGACTCCTGCCCCATCCAACCACCCCTTCTCCCTGACTGCCCCCTGGAGACCCCTGCCCCCATTCAACCCTCTGTTCCCCCCCGACCCCTATCCACACCCCCACCCCCTGACCACCACCCCGAACTCCCCTGCCTTCTGTCCAACCCCCCTGCTCCCTGCCCCTGTACCGCGCTGCCTGGAGCACCGGTGGCTGGTGGTGCTGGAGCCGTGCCCCCCGGCTGGAACCGGGCCATGCCGCTGCCGCCACCATGCAGCACAGAGACCGGGTCAGGCCGGGCTCTGCGGCTGCGCTGCCCCAGGAGCTCATAGCCCCGCCGCCCAGAGCATTGCGCTGGCAGCGGAGCGAGTGAGCTGATGCTGCGGGGGAGGGGGAACAGCGGGGGAGGGGCTGGGGGCTAGCCTCCCAGGCCAGGAGCTCAGGGCAGGATGGTCCCGCGGGCCGGATGTGGCCCGCGGGCCGTAGTTTGCCCACCTCTGATCTAGATTCTGGAAGAGACACACAGCCACATTTTAGAACACTCCAGAAACTCAACTGGCATTTGCAAATAGGCTGGGAAATGCACGTGCTCCTGATTTGGGCTCATAAACCCGCATCTTCATGCAGTGTTTTCTGCAGGGGGGGGTTTTCACAATTCCTCCTTTGAAAACTCGGCCTTAACATGAACACCAAACAACAGGTCAGGTGCAGTTAGATAGAGAGACTCAGCAGTGTGTCAGTAAAAGGCCCGACAAAGAACCACAAAAACCCAGCCACCCACCAGAAGAAATGTTGACTTTAGGAGAGGAGACGATAAGTTTGGCTGTGCTCAGGAACAAGGCCCCATGTACGTGTGTGAAAGGATCAACAGTTGAGCTTTTAATACAGGGAAATTCAGCTCCCCACAGGAATAGTACCTTTTCTTTTAGTCTCCTTC
Organism: Terrapene triunguis; assembly: GCF_002925995.2. Taxonomy (NCBI): domain Eukaryota; kingdom Metazoa; phylum Chordata; order Testudines; family Emydidae; genus Terrapene; species Terrapene triunguis. Next base: position 8,601,037 of record NW_020664420.1, on the reverse strand, counting down.
GCAGTCTGTCTTTGGAAGACTGGAGCAAATTGACCTTTGGCCTTTCCCCGATGCGCTCATGAACACTGTCTCTCTGCTTGGGTTCTGGTTCCTGAATGTACTGCTGAGACGGTCTCTCCACGACCTCCGTGCTCCGGTACATCTCCAGGGGGATGTGCACTGTGCAGACGGAGGCGTCCTCGATTTTCAAACTCTCAGTCTCTTTGGCATTTCTGTGCGTTTCCTTGTCGTTGGGTGAGTGCTTCTGGTTGTGGTGCCATCGCCGGTTTTGGCTGTAGCCGTGGTGGCCTGGCCTCCCTGAGGAGTGAGGGGGTTGGCCTCCCTGGTAGAGTTTCTGGTGTTCCCTGTTGTGTTTGGCAGTACCTTGCTGATGATCCGTGTGCTGCTGCTGTGATTTGTTTCCTCCAGGAGGCCTCTGTTGTCTCCTGCAAACACAAACAGACAAGTCAGCATGCTCAAGCCCCTCACCTTCTCCTACGTTCATCTGCACCAGGAGAGCACCAAACTTGCCACAACAGCTTCCCGAACAAGGGCTTTCCAATGGGGTAATTTGAGGCACTGACGAAGAGAGCGATTTCCTGGGGAGGTGCTCAGCCGTGCAGAGTAACACAGCAGCCATGCAATTGGAACATCTTAAAAAATGATCCCAAATAATAACAGTCCAACTGTGTTCGCATTACCCAAGCCCACAGCGCACTCTCATGCTGATCAATACATCTCGGAGCCCTGCTGGGACCCAACACCACTTCCATAGACTCCTGGATGATCACCACCAAGTGTCTTTCACATAATTCCCGTTCCCATGCTGGTTCTTTCCCTGGAGCTATGCTGCAGGGAGCTTGTAGTGGGGTGGTCACCCGCTCCTGCCTTAAAAGGCTTAAAACAGCCTGGGGAGAGGGCTGTGGCAGGGAAGGAAAAGCGGGGGCTGATTGGGGGAAGCAGCCTCAGCTGGGGGCCACGCCCCAATCAGGCTGTGGCTGGCTTAATGAGGGCCCAAGTGGTCCTTATAAGAGGGCTGGGGCCAGAAGCCAGAGGAGCACTCTCCCTCTAGCTCTTGAGGGAGAAGGGCCTGGCTGCCTGGAACTGAGAGGGTACCTAGACTGGAGCAGGGCTGGGGGAAGGCTAGAGGAGCTGGGGAGCTCCGGCCTGGAAACCCCCCAGGCTGCTGGCCTTGTTAAAGGCCAAGAACAGGTACTGGGGCTATAGAGAGGTAGCCTGGGGTAGGCGGAGGCAGGAGGTCCAAACCCCCCTCGCCGGTGATGAGTGGCACTTACACAGCAGTCTGCCCCAGGGAACGGGGGCTAGTTGACTGGCAGTAGCCATAGTCTTAGGCGAGGTGGGGATAGAGGGTGGGGGTTCCCTGAGGAGGGTATGGGAGGGGAGACCCAGATCTGTAGGGATACTGCCAGGGGGCAGCACCCAGGCCTGAATAGGGCACCGGGGTCCAGGAGGGACTCGGGCCCAGCGGCAAGCGGGACACCGGCCTGCAGAGGGCGCTCCGGAGGCTGGAAATGCTAATTCCCTGGACGACTAGCAGGAGGCGCCACAGGGGTGAGTCCCGCCCCGTTACAGAGCTAGACAGAGTTAGCAATCTCTTGTGCACCCTTGACCCTGTTCTCACACCACTATTCCCCCTCCTCTCCCATTTGTCTTTCCTTCCTGGTTAGAGTCAGCTGCTCTCACTTGTCTCTGCCACCTGCCCATGACTGTCCCAAACAAGTCTCCAAGCCTAACAATTCTATTGGTCTTAAATACAAATAGGTTTTATTGGCAGATTATAGAAATGGAGAGAAAAAGTATGACATCAAAAGGAATGTAAAAGAAAAACCACTAGACAAATGTTGCAGAATGTGTTGTTACAGGAGGAAGGATGGTCCAGTGGTTAGAGTCCAAGCCTCGGCCTTGGGAGGCTGGGTTCAAGTTCCTGCTTTGTCACAGACTTCCCATGCAACCTTGGCAAGTCACTTACCCTCTCCTGTGCTCCAGCCCCTACATCTGTAAAATGGGGTTAACAGCATTCCCTGCCTCACGGAAGTGTTGGGAGGATAAATACTTTAAAGATCGAGGCAGGTAGATACTACAGTAGTGGAGACAGATAGCTAACCCTAGGCTTCAGTAACAAAGATGGCTTTACAACACCCGAGAAACCTTACATATCATTGCGCCCCGTGTGTCTGATCTCTGCCAACTGGGTCTGTATTTCGCTATTGACCTGGCAGACTAAGCCACCTAGTCTCAGATAGTCTTTGTGTCTCACGTCTCACTAAAAGGTCTTCCCCCTCTTGTAGGGAAGAGCTCTGTGCGCCTTCCCAACAAAACAGGAGAGATGTTATATCGCCATCCAAGATGGTACAAAACCTGACACATGTCTGAACGTCCCCCAAGAAGCTGGGTTGGATTTTCAATTGAGTTAGGTGGTCAAGTCCCATTGAATGTCTAATTGCTTTGGTCCCCTTTGAAGGATTCCAGTTTGCTGCAGTCCCTTCTAGACCAAAGGTCTGAAGGGTTGGCTTCTCCCAACCTCAGCAGTAAAAACGTCTCTTTGGATAGAAGCCAGGCAAGGAAGAGATCTCAGGAAAACTTCTTCCCATAAGTTTATGGCAAAAGAAATTTTGGTTGTATCCCCACACTGTTCCACCAACGTGGAGCTCTCGGTTTCAAAGGGGCCTACTTCTGAGTTCTTTAAACTGTTCTCGTTCAGGTAGAAAGTTATTTGAAATGTAACAGGAGTTGCTAAAATTGAGCATCAAGAGACAAAATTAGATTTACCCAGGCACAGATGGGAATCAAAGTCCGCAAATGATTTGCCCAAGATAGCACAGCTAGTCAATGGGGAAGTCATCTATTCAACCCACAAGTCCTGGCTCTTAGACCCTTGCTCCAACTACTAGCTCCAACGAGAAGCTGCTGAACTTGAATTAATATGCAAACTAGATACCATTAACTTAGGTTTGAACGGAGACTGGGAATGGCTCGGTCATTACACTAATTGAATCTATTTCCCCATGTTAAAGTATCCTCACACCTTCATGTCAACTGTCCGAAATGGGCCATCTTGATTATCACTTCAAAAGTTTTTCCCTCCTGCTGTTAATAGCTTCTCTTAATTAATTAGCCTCTTACAGTTGGTATGGCTACTTCCACCTTTTTATGTTCTCTGTATGTATGTATATCTTCTTACTGTATGTTCCATTCTATTCATTCGATGAAGTGGGCTGTAGCCCACGAAAGCTTATGCTCAAATAAATTTGTTAGTCTAAGGTGCCACAAGTACTCCTGTTCTTTTTGCTGATACAGACTAACACGGCTGCTACTCTGAAACCTAGATTAGAGTATGTGTCTACCTGAAAATAATAAATAATAATATATGGAGATATACCTATCTCATAGAACTGGAAGGGACCCTGAAAGGTCATTGAGTCCAGCCCCCTGCCTTCACTAGCAGGACCAAGTACTGATTTTGCCCCAGATCCCTAAGTGGCCCCCTCAAGCACTGAACTCACAAGCCTAGGCTTAGCAGGCCAATGCTCAAACCACTGAGCTATCCCTCCCCAAAAGCAACAGTAAAATGAATGAAGTAATCTGGCCGCACATTCACTTGTGTCCACAGTCTGTATTTTCTCTAGAGGAGCAAATGTATCTGGCATGGGAAGTTTCCCACAAAGCAGACGCTATCATCCTAAACAACAAACAAACAAGTGTGTGCCTGTAACACTGAAAAGTGAGGACATTTCCCCTTGCTCCTCTCTACAGGAAGCTGACGCTGGAGGAAATTCCTGCCAGTAGATGCGGCCAAAGGGTGTCTTGCATTCTCCATCTGAACTTGGATATTTCAGATTTCCAAACGGGCTGTCAAGACAAGATTATCAGGGTTTGCAACACATGAAAAAAAAAAAGGGGAGGAAGTTTAAAGGCCTGTTTTCATAAAAAAGGACAGGATTTAGGGTATCCTATGACCTGTGTGGTTTTCCATTGCTTTAAACCAGGTTATCTTCAAGGCAATACCAGAATAGAGTTTAAAAAGATGCACAGGGATTTTTTTAATTATACCACATTGCATCCAAATCCCATTTAGCAGTTGTGTGCCTTTTACCAGGGTTATTTCCTTTACTCCACTGTTGATTATCCAGATAGCTGTACATCTAAATAGAAGCTCTTGCTCTTATCTAATCAGACTCTTTCCTCCAGCTCATTCAGTCTGGTGACTGTAACATGACAACTGCTTCCCCATGGCAGTGACATGTGAGGTCACCAGTTCTGGACTGTGAATGCATCAAGATGGGGGAGCAGACAGTTCTAAAAAGGAGGAGAGCCTCTATTTACAGTGCTGTCCCTTTAAAAGGAGACACCCCAGAGCCCTGGATTGTGCTGGCTTCTCAATGACTGCATTAGGGCTAGCAGTAAAACCAGCAGCAGTTCCCAGCATGCCCACGGTCCTTTTAACACTTGCTATGTTGTTTAAAAAGCATGCTGGATCGGCACTGTAAAATTCAGCACTTTTCAGGCCCGTGGGGTTGCAATGACGCAGCTTCACAATTTGCACTGACAGAAGGAGAGAGGCGGTAGGGAGTGGGGCAACTGTAACATTCACAAAACTGGCTTTGTAATGTTGTGTCTTTCCCCTTCTTTCTAAGCCCTTAAACCTCAACCCTCAGAAGGCTGGATCTTTTTCACTGTTCATTTTCAGACATTCTAACATTTGAGTTTTTCAAGGGGAAGAATTTTATAAAGAATGTGCAATTTTGCGTTTAGGTGTTAGCTGGACTCCAATGAAACATTTTTGCCGTAACTTTTTAAGTAAAGATTTTTGTTTGTAAACAGATGTTTTACATGTAATTAAATGTGTTGTGTTACCTGTATCATTCCCCTGCAATATTTGCAACCCAAAACACAATATCATCATACTGCTGCATAAGAACCAGAAACTGAGACTGAATATAAACAGAAAGCAAAACTGACCAGTTAAACTCTGGTGTTCAAGTGGAGGGAAGAGCAAAGCAATAGAGAATGAAAAGTAAGTTAGATTTATATTACTCTTCCAATTTTAACAATGTAAGGAGTTACTAGTAACCTAGGTAAAGATTTTTTTAACTCACTTTTATACTGACATTGCCCTATTAAGGATAAAGCTTAGCTCTCAAATACCTCTTTACACACTTACAAAACAACGTACAACTGTATTAATTAATGGAAACAAATAAATATTGTTAGAGTCTTGTGTGGAGAATCTATATTTGTAACATGACTGTAACTTACGGCAAACAGGAAAGTTTCCCGTCTTCCTCATCTCCTTTTTTATTTCTTCTCCCATTCAGTTTGCAAAATTTTTTTTGAATGTCTCAGACCTAAATTCAGTGGTATGAGACTAAACACAAATTCCTTCCATTGCCACTGAGCACGAGTCTGTTCTTCCCACATTTAGCCAAATACAAGCCCTCAGTCTTTATGGTTAAGAGCCAGTTGGCCTCAGAAAATGGGTTGAACTAATGCGGGTACCAAGGAATACAGTTCTGACGGGCAGACTGGTTTGGCAGACAGATCTGGAAACTGTTTAGCCACTGACCACTGTAATATATTTATGAATGGCCACTTCCTTTGTCAGAGCACATTTAGCAGATCAGTGCAAATTTGTTCTAGGAAAAGTATAATAAATTGCTATGTGAAATGTTTTAAATAACGAGTGTTATTTATCTGGAGGGGAACTGGAGTGTGAGGATGAGGATGAGACAGAATCACAGAGTGGGGATTATTCGCATTACTAGTACAAAACCAATAGTGAAATGCAATCTTATTGGTTTACTGCAACAAATTTGTGTCTGTCCCTCTTATGTATATGCACATTTGCTTGGCACAGATCTGGAAATTTAGAATATTAAAAGAGTGTCTCTCATTAAAGATCCAGTTTTGGGCTGCAACCATAACACCGGAATGTGAAAGACACACTCAGGATCAGCGTTCTGACAGTCGCAAAGGCAATATTCAGATGGCAAGCAGCTGAACAAACACAAAGGCAAATTTGCAAATAGAGTCACCAATTACGACTGAACACATGGCAGTTAAACAAGTAAGGAAAAGAAGTTTACAGAAAATAAAGAGGCAAAGGAAAGAAAATGTCAGACAAATAACGATGTCATTGACTTGGCAGCCGGCAGAAGCAGAGAAACTGTCCAGTATTCAGGCAAACGGGGAGAGAGTGTAACGAGTCCAACCTCTTTGCAAAACAGCCCAGACAAAGCAGAAGGATGCCTGGAGAGAATGTGAGGATTCTTCAAGTGATGTAGAGTGGTTCATAAAACTTAATGAAGAAGCTGCAGATTCAAATGAATGGCTAATAAAAATATGCACAGATGGGGCTTGGTCCTGCTCCCAGTGAAGTCAAATGGCAAACTCCCATTGGCTTCTATGGTGTAGGATTAGGGTCATAGCCTACATTCACAGATTCATATTCATAGAGTTTAAGGCCAGAAGGGAGCATTAGAACATCTAGTTTGACCTCCTGTATATCAGAGCCATTAAATATCACCCAGTTGCTCCAGTATTGAACCCAATTTGTTTGACTAACGTATAACTTGTGTTTGGCTAAAGCATCACTTCTGAAAGGCATCCAGTCTTGATTTGAAGACATCAAGAGACGGAGAAGCCACCACTTCCCTTGGTAATTTGTTCTAATTGTTAATCACAGTCACTTGAAAATGGTGCCTTATCTACAATGTGAATTTGTCTGGCTTCAGTTTCCAGCCATTGGCTCTTATCATGTCTTTTTCTGCTAGATCTGAGGAATCAAGCCTCTCTCTACATTGATTTTGCACCTGTGCAACGAAATCAGCATAATAACGTGTGCAAAACCCAAATATAAGTGCATTGCACCACTGTAAAGCGGAAATGACACCACTGCAGATTAACCTGATCACATACCAAAGTAAACGGCACCAGTGTAAGTCTGCTTTGTGCCAGTGTAACATGTCTACATTACCCTGCTACACTGGTGCACATTACAGCTACACAGGCACACACTCTCCTAATGTAGACAAGACACAAGTTTGGCCATACTCCCTGCCCCAAAAAGTAACGTCCAGCCTTCATTACACCCTTTTTTCCCCTGAAGTGGCCTCTGAAATCTTCAAACTGAAATATGAATGACATACAGGGATCACTTCGTCCATCACAAAAAGCAGCCACTTCTGGGATGGAACACAGCAGCCGTTTAACAGCGCACAGAAACACTACCTGGCTGATGAGAACAGGAAGTGAAGGAAACTACTATATCCAATGGAACCAAACGAACAAGGAAAATTCAGGTTGGCAGATTATAAAATACCCAGCCAGCAATATGGCCCAGCCATGGAGTTAACACCCTCTCTCATTTTACAGATAGTGCCTTGGGTTCTCACAAGTAAAATGGACCTAGGGCGGATTTTAAGTTTCTACAAAAGATGCTAGGCTGGATCACCAGCTAGTGTGAATTCGTATAGCGCCACTGAAATCAATTTCATGCCAAAATGCACTGCCTATTCAGACCAGATGAGTGAGTATCTGACCCAGTATTTCCAGCAACAGGGGCTCTTCCCTCCTTCTGAGGCTGTGGTTTAGAACCGATTCAGGGGAAAGGGTGTCACATACTTAAACAACAGCTCCACTTCCTGCTGTACCTAGATATTGTTTGGATGTCTTCCATCCAAGTACTGACCCAGCCCAACACAGCTTAGCTTGTGAAAACTAAGGGTCTGTCTTCACTGCAGAGTTAACTCAGGCATTTACCATAGCTGCCTCGCATGTCAATGCACCTGTCTCACCAGAGTTTAGTGGTGTTTTCACTCTGGGCCCAGCTGGAGCTGTAAGCTAAAACCCAAATGAAGCTTAAACTCAGGCTGGTAACCTCCTACTTTGCAGTGAGGACACAGGGTAAATCACTCGAGTGCTGATAGTCCTCCTATGCCTTCCCCACAATTGCCCCTGTGTGCCCAGAAGGACAGACAAGGTCTCCCACAATTCACTGGGAAAGAACCATAGAGCAGCTCAGGTTACTGCAGCACAAAAAAACCCTGTGATGTGGCCCCACAGAAGTCCCAGTAACACACACAGGTGATGCAGCATCAGTGAGGACACAGTAAACTCAGGTATGACTTTGCAGTGTGGCCACTCACATCCAGGGTAGGCTAACAGCGATGCTCAGACCTGGGCACCTACCATCTGGGTTAACTCCATGCTGAAGACACACCCTGAATGGTTCACAATACAAGGTTGTAAACTGCAGTCAAAATTAATATCAAGAAAGCAAAATTAATATTTAAAAAAGGGGTGTTTAGAGGACAGAAAAAAACATGCAGTTCTTTTCAGATTTGGCTTGTGCTGCTTATGAGATGGATTCATTTAAAAGAACATGTAGTTTGTAAGCAGATAATTCAAAAAGTTGTGTTGTTTGGGAAGTGGCCATGTGCTGATATCCTCCATTCTTGCCTTCCAAATGCAGAACCGCTTCATTTCTGCAGCACTCAGTTTAATCTGTTTTGTAATTGTTTCATAATACAATTACTGCTGTGCATGATTCATGTTGTGCCATTCAGTTGTGAAGCTCTAGTTTCCTAGGTCAAGATTGCTGATATATGTATCTCAGATGGCCCGGTGGGACAGAGATACAGAGGCACAACCTTCCTCCTCTCTTCAGCACAGGCATTTGTACAGGAAGGGGTTTATTGTACCATTATATCTGGTATTAGAAACATACCCTTTGCAGATATCAGCATTTTGAATGCACTCTTATTACAGACTAATTCTGACTAATTTACAGTTGAACAACCAGTTCACGTTTTCCTTTACTTGCTCAGTTGTGACCTGATCTTTATGAGATCGGCTGTAGTGTGTCTCCTCAGCAACATGGGCTACTGAGAGCAAATCACATTTCTCCTCTGCTCTTTACACTGGCTTCCAATCAGAGTCAAGTTCAAAGTCTTGGTCTTTTATTTCAAGGCACTCAATAACCGGGGACCAAGATAGCTAAAAGGTCACCTAAAACTCCAGGATGAAGAACGTGATCGACAACTTCATTTCCCAGGCACAATGTAACTCTCCCCCATAAAGGTAAAGCTTGTCTGTCTCCTGCACAGACAAGCTTCTTTCTTGGGGCCGGTCCCAGGCAGTGGAACAAATTCCGGGAGAAACTAAGGACTTACACAAACCATCCCACCTTCCGCTCCAAGTGCAAGGTGGATTTCTTCAACGTGCCTTCTCCAATATCAACACAGAACAGCATGTACATTAAAAAAAAAAGGATACCCAAAGCCTACACAAAACAAAACATGCACCGCACACACCATTCTCCCCCGTGGGACATGAAGGGAGGGAGAACAAATCACACGAAACACGAGTCACATCGCTTAATGCACGGCTGGAAGCCACTCAGATACTAAGATGTTGAAGAAAGCATAGGAAACTATGTAAAATAGATTATGAGCCCCCCTTACACACAACAGGTTGGTCCAGTCTTGCACCCACTGAAATCAATTGCCCAACACTCCTTGATTTGAGGGAGCACTGGCTCCAACTGGGCATTAAGGTCAATTAGCTCTTCTGTAGCACTGCTCATGGGTCAGGCCTTTCATTTGAGACAGTGGTAAGGTGTAATCTCTGTCCCACCTCAGTGTCCACTAAGGTGCTGCACTGCAGAGACCTCCAGTCTGGCTGGAGAGCGATGGGGACCAAAAGAGGTGATCAGAAAGATCCAGATTCTGGCACTGCTACTCATGTAAAATATCCAGTATGGGACTGTATGGATTTGTGTGCGTGATTTCTTAAATTAAAAATATCCCCTCCCCCTTCCAATGGAAATGGGGATTTGCTGTTCTCGGTTTCTCAGATAGGATAGCCATGTGGAGGAAACATTTTTCTTAGCTTGAGGTTTTTGTCAGGTGCAATGTCAGAGTTTTAGGCTTCACTCCTGAGGCCTATTGTAAGGCTATTGCAATGGGATATAACAGGTGCCTCTGAGGAGATAAGGCCATCCTTCTAATGACATGTTGAGCTTCATGGTCCTCACTTAGGGCCTGATTCAACAAGCCATCCTTATTCAGCACAGCACAAACTGCAGCCTGGTCTACACATATGTGCTGTGCTGAACAGGGATGCACTTTAGCACATGCTTCAACACCTTATTTCTGATACTAGGGCAGGATGGTTTTCCCCTGGAGTCCCTTCCTCGCTCATCTCTTTTCACCTTGCTCTTACAAGCATGCACTGTGCACCTCCACTGCGCAGGATCAGGCACTCAGAAGGAAGTGAGTGTTAAAAAAACAACAGCAGTTAAAGATTTGTCTGAAACCTGGGTGCAGCTCCTCAGCAGACTCCAATGGACTAATGCCAGTCCACACCAGCAGAGGGTCTGACTCACAGTTTTAAAAGAACAATCTGAAGACAATGTCAGTTGCATTCTGACAATCTGACAACACTGATTAGAGCCCAGGAAATGCACCATGCCTCGATCTAGAGCTCGGCTGTTCTCAGTGGTGGCAGATGACAGAACAAGGAGCAATGGTCTCAAGTTGCAGTGGGGGAGGTCTAGGTTGGATATTAGGAAACACTATTTCACTAGGAGGGTAGTGAAGCACTGGAATGGGTTATCTAGGGAGGTGGTGGAATCTCCATCCTTGACAAAGCCCTGGCTGGGATGATTTAGTGGGTGTTGGTTCTGCTTTGAGCAGGGGATTGGACTAGACGACCTCCTGAGGTCTCTTCCAACCCTAATATTCTATGATTCTATGCCACTGGAAATCAGAGACGGGCAGAGCCTCTGTAAATTCTAGCTTTTTTTTTTTTTAATAAAACAGAGGTCAGTTTTGCCTCTTTCTGTCCCACCTCAGTGTCACTTAAGGTGCTGCATTGCAGCGACCTCCTCTCCGGCTGGAGAGAAATCATCACTAGGGCATGCTGCGCCATGTGTTGATCGCGGACCATTGTTCTGGGAAAACCCAAATTCATATTCTTTGCAACAGCGTAGTGTATTTCCCCAAGACTCAATCTGTTCCCTAGCAGGAGGCGCAGTCGGAGTGAATCAATAAAACATCAGTTCCCATGGAGAGACACACCAGAGCCATTCAATGAATGGAGACACAGGAACTGCTAAACGCTATTTGGAAAACACCTGTAATGTGTTCTTATCCATGCAATATTTATTTTGCTACCTAAGGCGTGAGCACTAATCACTGCATTGTGCCTTGAGAGGGTGCCTGGAGCTTGTGGAAGCCCTAATGCTTTTCCTTTCGAGGAAATCCAGCTCAGAATTAACACGGACCAGAGATACAATTGCCCCCATCACCTCTGCTTAAGAAAATGCTGCTGTTAATGCGGCCACATATACAGCAGTTTGGTAAAGTCATTCTGTACAGAGAGCTTTTATGACTCCCTGGAAATGGAATAGCTGTGTACAATTGGTCCCCTCTGGTTGAAAAAGGAAAAATAATCGGGACAACGTGACAGTCTGTTTCCCCTTTCCTTTGGCTTTTATGTCAAATAACTATTTTCCCTTTAAGGGTCAAATCCTGCTCCAGCTCAAGTCCCTGACAAAGCACCCATTCACTTCAACGGGACTAGGATTTGGAACATAAGTCAATATGTAAACTAAAGAGACACTCAAGAGTTACAGACTAATTGAATAAGTATTCAAACTGACAGGCTCCGGTCAAGGTTACTAAGCTTAAAATGCGATGGCCCTTTAAGAGGGCATATTTTCATTTGCACCATCCCTCTACACTGATTTTTACATTAATGAAATGAGGTACCTTTCAACAGAACTTAAATCGGGAAAACTGCCTGTTCTGCTGGGGGAGCTTATACACCACAAATCTAAGACTCCAGCTGTCTCAGCGATTACCAGAATGTCACTCCAAAATATACGGGATTCTTGTAAGTTTCAATATGATGTTTGCTCCCAAGAAAGCGGGGCTGGAAGACACAGTGTTGGGGAAAATAACTGCAGACACGTGCATAGCTGTGATCTAAAACACAGTTGCTCTGTCCCATCAGCTTTGCCTCACATCTCTTTAGCTACACGAGTACTCTGAAGGCTCACCCCATTTGTCTGGCATGTGGAAAGCTCAAGGACAATACATGGGTGCATTTTCTTAGTGATTGCACGGCAATTTGGTTAGGAAATTCCCATTAACTTCAGTGAGAGTTAAGCAACTACATCCCTACAAAAGCATTTTGGAAATTTAACCCACAATGTGCACCAGCTCTTTTGGATGAGAATGCCAACACCCTGACTACTTACCTACCTACCCTGTGAACTCTCTGGAGCAGGGACTGTCTTTTGTTCTGTGTTTGTACAGTGTCTAGCACGATAGGGTTCTTGTACATGACTGGGGGGCTCCTGGGCACTACCCCAAAACAATTAATAATACTCGCAGTCACTGGAGATCCCAGGAAATTTTTTGCAAGAATTGGAGCATTAACGCTAGTGTCCTGCCCAAATTCCAACATTTTTTGTACAACTGTTCTGCGGTTTTGTTTGAGTAAAACATCTCTCCCTTCCTTCCACACACTACTATAGGTCAGTTATACAAAACACAGTTTATCTATAGATAGATACAGGTATAGATATCTATACACTAGATAATATGTTACATGGGTCCAGAGCAGAGAGCAAACTTATACTAATCCTTTTCTAGGGGCAGACAGTGCCTTCTTCCAACTCGATAGGCCTTCTCCTTGGAGGCCAGCTTTACTATTAACAATGTGTCTCCTGTTGATCAGGAATTCCTATTAGTGGGGATAAAAAGCCAGCCATGGGGACATCTCAATGGAGAGGATTCTACTCTGCTATTAGTCAGGGTCTCCTGTTGCCACCGTCCCTTTGAAGATCCTGCGGCTGTGAGGAATGAGTGGACCCCAAGAAGGCTGGAAGAACAGAGCACTGCAGGTGCATATAGCCATTTTTATTATGAATATATTCAGTATGGTTAAACCCATCTGATGAAGAAGTGTGTCCTCTCCCACTTCCCGCCTGACCTGTAGGGCTTTCCTGAAAGTCTTACTAGTACAATTTTGCATTTGCGGGGGGGGAGGGAAAGAAGGTGAAAGGGAAGATTTTTTATTTTTTTACATCAAGAGTCAGCAATAAACGAGTTAAAGGTTATGGCATCTATGATACCAATGGGGGAACTGCTTTCTTCATTACTATTCTGCTTAGCTGACTGGATTAAGTTTGCTAGAAAAGAAAGAGCCAGAAAGAAGCAGAGACCTCTTAAATATCCCCCTGAACAAACCAATTTCTCTTGGCCCAGCCTTTGTGAATTAAGTGTTTCACTCAGCATGAAATCTGAAGGGAACCCATCCCCAGCCAAGGAGGTGACCTCTTGACACCAGAAATAATACAACTCCCCTGAGATGTATGATGAATATAGTACTTTTGAAGGGGAAAACACCTAGGCTTGCCAATCTCCTCCAAATTCCGATTCATCACTTCGCTTAACTCTGGCACTACTTGGCATAACATCCTTTTGTTCATGCAGAACAACACGGGATACCGAAACAGCCTCTTCTCCCTGCAGCAGTGATTAATTGGCAAGATCTGGCCTCAAGATAATACTGTTCTCTGCGATGCTGCATTACTTGCTTAGGCCCCAGTCCCGAGTAACTTTAAGCATGTGCACAAGCATTTGTAGGATCGGGACTTTAGGGTTTAATCCTGCTTCACAGGAGTCACTGGCAGATTTGCTATAGGTTTCAGTAGGAGCAGGACCTTAATTTCCATTCTAGAGGTTCTGACATTTCACCAAAGATAGTTGTTTGCACCCAAGCGAGTTCTGTCTAAAGTACTTATATATTACCACAGAGTCTGAGCAGCTGGCAGGTTTTAATGTATTGATTCTCAGAATACTTCTGTGAGGCACAGCAGCCTAGTACCCCATTTTACAGATGGAAAACTGAGGTATAGAGCGGCTAAGTGGCCCAAGGAAGTCTGTGGCAGAGCAGGGACTAACTCTGAATGTGCCAAGTCCTAGTGTCCCATGGGTCATCTTCCTTTCTAGTTCCATCCTTGTTTTAAGTAATGTTATCATGGAAGCTAAATGCTGTTTCCAGGATGTAGTTCAGGGGTCGGCAACGTTCGGCACGTGGCTTACCCTGGCGAGCCGCGTGCCGAACGTTGCCGACCCCTGATGTAGTTTATTACAGCCCAGTTATGGCTGTTTGGTATCTTTGCTACGGCTTGGAGTGGGAAACATTCACATGAGCTTGACAGTTCTACACCTTTTAATCAAAAAACTCAATACCCAGCAAAAAAGAACAACGACTGACACCAAGTATGGGGAAATGAACGGAACTTGTGTTAGCTCTTTCCTTTGGCTTCCTCCCCACAAATGGTTTTGGTTGGCTCGGGTTTCATTTTGGTTTGCATTCTTCTCATATGAGAAAGAAGCAAGGAAACATGTTAACTTTTGAAAACAAAAATGAAAACTCTCACACATTTGTTATTTATACATCTTCATTAATTGATTTCCACGCACAAAGCACCTTTCACCCCAAATTGCTTCATGGACTCTGTTACATACAGCAAATAGATGCGGCCTGAATCTTCCAAAATGTTTTATCATTTTGGGTGCCTAACCTCATAGACTCAGACTTTAAGGTCAGAAGGGACCATTATGGTCATCTAGTCTGACCTCCCGCATGATGCAGGCCACAAAAGCTGACCCACCCACTTTCCCTTAACTCAGCTGTTGAAGTCTCCAGATCGTGATTTAAAGACTTCAAGTCGCAGAGAATCCTCCAGCTTGCGACCCCTGCCCTATGCTGCGGAGGAAGGTGAAAAACCTCCAGGGCCTCTGCCAATCTACCCTGGAGGAAAATTCCTTCCGGACCCCAAATATGGCGATCAGTAGAACCCCGAGCATACAGGCAAGATTCTCCAGCAGGACCCTCATTTTACCAGCGATGGCACGTTATTGCCTAATTGACTAAAATCACGTTATCCCATCAAACCATTCCCTCCATAAACTTATCTAGCCTAATCTTGAAGCCAGAGAGGTCTTTTGCCTGAGTCACCATAAAAAGGCTGGATTCTCAGAAAGTGCTGAGAAACCCACCCTTTGAAAATCCAGTCTCAAGATGAGCACCCAAACATTGAGGCACCTGCTGCACAACAATGCAGGGTGAAGAGATTTTTTGACACAACCACCAGGGCAGAGCCCTGCTCTTAGGAAAAGTTCTGTGAGATCTTTAAATGTACTTATTTACGATGCTCGTTACCATTAGGGTGACCAGATGTCCCGATTTTATAGGGACAGTCCCGATTTTTGGGTCTTTTTCTTATATAGGCTCCTATTACCCCCCACCCCCTGTCCCGATTTTTCACACTTGCTGTCTGGTCACCTAGTTACCATGGTCTCTGAGCGTTTGCCTGTAGCAGACAGGACTATGGTCTTGCTATCAAGTCCTTTCCCCTTACTACAAAAGTCATTTCATTTAGCTATTATAAAAACCCCAAACCAAACTGAGTACTACAAGAAGCTTTTAATGCAACATCTGCTACTGGAAATGTAATAGCAAATACTTCAAAATGTAATATGCTGTTTAAGGCTGACACTTGAAGAGTTTGTATGGTTGATAATTTAATATGTTGCAAAAGGTGATGTTTCTGTTTTACTTAGGTTTTGGCAGAACCCAACTGAGCTAGGTGCTTTCCAAACACAGAGGAAAGCACAGAGGCAAGGAATGTGACCTTTTCTCCCATCGCTTCCCAGCTTCAATTCCAACCCCTTATGCCCCTTCCTCCACATTGATCAGCAGTTGACTCAACCAGAGAAATCAGTGAAATAGACAATCAGGCTATGGGCCACATCCAGTGTCCACTGAAGTTAACAGAAATATACCACCATTGATGTAAAGGGGCAGTAGATTACGCCCATTGGACCTGATTTGGCAAAGCACTTCAGCACATAATTATGGTCACTGAAGTCAAATGGGCCTACTCATGTGCTTAATGTTAAGCACGTGCTAAAATGAGTGACTGAATTGGGGCCTTAGTCAGCTTGTCTCTTGTAAGCCTCATGGAAGTGAATCCTTAAGTGGGATTAAAACAAAGTGGGTGCAGCTGCTTTGCAGACCAGCTCAGGGAAGGGTCCCAAGAACAGATGGCATGCAAGATGGCACAAAGATGGCATTTTTAAATGCTCTGTTTGGTTCTTCACAAATTGTTCTGGATGCCCAGGTATGACCCCTTCCTACACACAAAGCCTACTGCCAACTAGAAAGCCATCCCCATGACTCTCAAGCTGTTGCTTGGATTGTTGCATGTAGTTTTTGGCCTCTCTCTCTCTTTTTTTAATAAATATGCGGAAGTACTGAGAAATCTAATTTAGAACATGCTTAGCAATGGCTGCATTAGTGAACTGCAAGCGCTGTTACGCAGAGTTATGTTTTTGACCATTTGGCCTTTGGGAATGTAATAGCAAATACTTCAAGAAATCCTTAAAAAGAGCCCGCGAGTGAAAACCATTTCATTCTAACTTATTTAGCCACAGTATGCAATCAGTATTGTGAAGATTTGCTGAGTGGAAATACAACAAGGGTCTCGGACTATTGCCAAGAATGTGAATTTAATTTATATTTATATTATTTTACTACTCTACAATAAAAGAGCTCTCATCTCAAGCTCTAAGAGCCCTTTAAAAGCTTTTAAAAATATACCAACACCTAGTTACTCAAAGTTCAAATAATCCTGTAAGAGCGAGAGAAAAAAAATTTAGTTTAAATTCCCACCAACACAGAATCCCAACCAAACTCCACATCATCACCCCCAGCCCTACCCATCACCTTATGTCCTAAATAGAATGTATAAAAATCCCACCCACTGCCCTTTTGTTACAGCTGTTTTTATTTAGATCTCCATGACTCTTTGACCCGCAGGCAAGAGACATCCGACTGTGTGTTTTTTCCATAACCTATTTATACCAGTACTTTTTAGTCAACAAACATTGTCTTTCCCGCAGAAGCCAGAGCAAGCTTCAGCAGGACCTCCTACCGGCTGTCCAGACATGTGAATTAATTCTGATCCCACGACCAACGATTATTTCCGACTCAACTTGTTTGTAAAATATCAGTCCAAATAGCGAAGATGCTTTTGAGCTACACCTGCCCATGTATGATGGTGGCCCATTCTAAGCACATTAAATAAACTCTTAATGATGGAGCATAATATACTATTTAAGGGTTATAGGACTGGGAGCCAGGATTCCTGGGTTCTAAGACCTATTCATAGGGGATGTTTATTTTTCTCATCCTTGGGGTGAAAAATGAAGCCAAAGTGATTTCAGTTCTGTCGGTTTAATGCAAAAAAGTAATTTTTTCATTCATGCCTTGAATGAATGACGAGCCTAAAACAAGACATTACCGGACATAGAGCAGATATTCAACAACTTCACGCCCATTAATGACCTCTACCCCTTCCCACTCAAGCTTGGGAACATCTTTGCTACAGATGGTCTCTTTGCAGACAAATCCGGCTCTGGCATTAGCAGGAACAAATGCAATAAAAACAATTAAAAATCTTCACTAATAGTGTTTGGTTAACTCCTCATTTGCTTATACAGGGAACCACGCTAGGGGGAAAAAAACCCCAAGTGGTTTATGTGATATCGGCTCCAGAATAGATGTCATACTTTTAATATTAATATTTTGGGCAGAGACTAAGAGAGGGAATGGAAAGTATTTCCAGTGCCATGACTTCTTTATTTTGCAAACATCAGTTGCTAACTGGGGTCAGACAGAAATACTGTTCAGAAATAAGAGCCCAAACAACTCAAGCTGGCAGCTTCTCCACACACTAACCATGCCCTAAGGCGCTGAGAAGATTCTCCACATTGCTGACTCTTAGGTCTCCTGTGTCTAGTCTATGCTCCACTTGCTAGCACGTTAAGGAACTGTTTTTAAACAGTGTACTATAAAACTGGTTTCAGGTGAGACTATTGCGCAGGATGTGAATTGGCTTGAGCAGATTTTGAAAAGCTTGGATGCCAGTCTTGAGATCTCTCTTTTTTTAAATAAAACCACTTTAATTAAGTCATGCCCTGTCCATAACTGTGTTAGTTGAACTTTTTGTAAACGGCCTCCTAACATGATGGGCACTGAATGCAGATGGTCATTAGCACACTTCTTAACAGCATAAAGCAGGTGTCAGAGTAGCAGCTGTGTTAGTCTGTATCCGCAAAAAGAACAGGAGTACTTGTGGCACCTTAGAGACTAACACATTTATTTGAGCATAAGCTTTCGTGGGCTACAGCCCACTTCTTCGGATGCATAGAATGGAACACACAGAAAGAAGATATTTATACATACAGAGAACATGAAAAGGTGGAAGTAGCCATACCAACTGTAAGAGGCCAATCAATTGAGATGAGCTATCATCAGCAGGAGAAAAAAAACCTTTGAAGTGATAATGGAGATGCGTCTCTCAATCTTTCCAAACGACTGTAGTCTGATTTGTCTTGTGTACCTCAACTTTCACCTCACTTAAAAACTACTTGCTTACAAAATCAGACATAAAAATACAAGTCTCACAGCACACGATTACTGAAAAATGGCTTACATTCTAATTTTTACCATATAATTATAAAATAAATCAATTGGAATATAAATATTGTACTTAACATTTCAGTGTATAGTATATAGAGCAGTATAAACAAGTCATTGTATGAAATTTTAGTTTGTACTGATGTCGCTTGTGCTTTTTATATAACCTGTTGTAAAACTAGACATTCTAGATGAGTTGATGTACTTCCTGGAAGACCACTAAGTACCCCCAGTGCTACGCATACCCCTGGTTGAGAACCACTGGTGTAAAGGAACACTTCTTAGGGAACACAAAATTCCCTTTGCCCCCAAACACACACTCAAAATTTGGGCTTGATCCTCCATGGCTCAGGTGCAGGGTGCTGTACATACAGTGTAAATACAGGGTAAAATGCAGTGAGCAAGACAAGTAATGCAGGGCTGACAGATCCTGCTCCTGGGTCCTTCCCCACCTGCTCCTGCCTAGGAGTAAGGGTCAAGCCTAAGAGGCGAATATGCCTCATTAGCATAGTGAAGATTCCATTTAATCCTTAGACACTCCCCCACTGTCCCCTTACCTTGGACACCTTTGAGTAAGGGTGTAGGCATGCAGGGAGCTAGAGAATTACTGCTGGAGGAAGGAATCTTGGTTTTGACCACACAACTTCCTTTCATTGGGGCACAACAACTTTGCATACAATATAAGGGCTTGCAGGATCAAGGCCTCTGGGTGATATATAGGAGTGGAGCCTTCTCTGGCCCTCAGTATTCACTGCCTAAAAGATGCATGTGGAGGCTCCCCACTGTGCCCCTTTACCAAAAGACTTAACACACAAGAGGAAATCATGTAACCAGACAGCTAAAGTGCCACAGAACTTTTCTGAATCAACCAGGTTTCATTTACAGGTCCATCTTACTAAATCACATATGATGTTCCAGATACTGTCAAACCTTCTTAACCCTCTACTTAAGGGTCCAAAAAAGCAAATAACTTGCCCAGTAGAGGCTGATCTTTAAGATCAACCAAAACAGTAACAGAGACTTTAATTTAAAATGGATGCCTACAAGAAGACCGGATCTATCCGCCAGGATCCTTCATTCCGATTTCACTGCCCTGTATTCCTGCTGCTTTGGTGGAGAACACTGTCCATCTTTTATCCTGCAGCATCTCGTTAGAGATTACAAACAGAAATCAGAATTTGTGTGTAAATCAAACCTCCTTACACTAATTTAGGGCTTGTCTAACTGGGGATATCCAGGAAAATTAATCTGAAATAACTAAAGGTGTGAATTTGAAGTGGATTAATTAAATTGCATTAAACCCCTATGTGAACACCCACATTCAGAATTAAAGTGAATTAAACTAAATCATAGTAAGGCCACTTTAAATCTGAACAACAGCGTCCACACCGGGATTTAATGTGGTTCAGCTAATCCACTTTAAATTCACACCTTTAGTTAATTCAGATTAATTTTCCTGGATGACCCCATGTAGACAAGCCCTTAGACTCTTACATTCAGATTCTCTTAAAACTTCTTTCTGGTATATTTTCTCTACCAATGCCTAAGGGAGTTTACATTGGCATAACTTCCATTCCAAGAAGCTGGAAGGTGTACCAGATATCCAGAATGTGGCTCCTTTATCACCAGCTACAGTACCTCATAGTAATTCAGCTGAAAGAGGAGAAGATAGCATACCAACTTCTTATTCATTGTGTAAGTTTACAAAATAAAAGAGTATATATTTATACACCAGTTACTTAAAGTATATACTTCAAGTCCTTCTATACTGGAGTATTGACCAGCTACTGACACTAATTGCCATGAACTGGTGCTAAAACATATAAATGGACAAAGCGATTTTCATATCATACAGGAAACACTCCAGAGAGAGACAGCCATTGTCAGTAATTGGTCAGTTTCCTAGTGTAGATGAACCTGTATTGTACCTGTAGAAGGTTGGTGCCGGGGCTCGACCCTCCTGGGCAGAAGGGGAGCCACACCGACTCACCACTGGTGGAACGACAACCAGTTAGTTTAGGGGCTCAGACCCTCGGGTGCAGGGGCTGAGCAAACAAACAATTAGTTCTGGACTCAGGCCCTCAGGCAGGGGCTGAGCCAACAGACAGTTAGTCCTGAGGCCCAGGCCCTGGAGCAGGGCGGGGCACAAACAGTCACAGCTCAGGCCCTCGGGTGCAGGGGCTGAGCAAACAATCAGTTAAGGGGCTCAGGCCCTCGGGTGCAGGGGCTTGAGCAACAAGCAATTGGGGGTAAGCCCAGGCTCCTATACCTGAGCGTTGGGTGAGGGGGAAGCCTGCCACCCGTGAGCGGGGTGGCAGGGGGGAACGCAGGCCCACCCACTCCACTGCGTTCCAGCCCGGGGCCCTAGCAGCGGTTACTGCCGCTGCTGGTCAGTGGGGTATCCTGACCGAAACACACTGACATTGGCTCACATGCGTCTGCAGCCTGACCGGGGTCAGCTATCCCCGGGCTACTTCCAGGTTCCCCCTCAGGGCCTACCTCATCCGTGGCACCGGGCCCAGTCCAGTCCACCAGCATGGGCTCCTCTCGGCCGGGGCTTGGTGGCAGGTCCGGCAGCTCCGTGGGGAAATCCGGCCAATTGTACTCGGGCGGCTCCTCCGGTAACGCAGGGGCCGAGGGGCTCTGGTGCGATCTCGCCTTCGGGGTTGGTGTGGGGGAGTTCCAAGGGCTCCTCCCAACGACGGGAGCGGACGGGCTCCGGCGGCTCCTCCTCGTAGTGGGCTCGGGGCAGCTCCGGCCAGCTAGGGCAACGGCCTCGGAGGTATCCCGGCCGGGAGCTCCCAGCCGCACGTCTGCTCCCTGCGGTGGCCGGGCTCTGACTGAGCTCTGGCGGCCAGCCTTTATACTTCCTGTCCCACCCCTTGACTTCCGGGGGGTGGGAACAGGTGGCGGTGGCTCCACCCACTCGGGTGCCTGCAAGGGTGCTCCCTCTTCTGGGCAGGAGGGGAGCCACACCGACTCACTACAGTACCATTTCTATGTTGCCCCCTCTCAAGTCTGATTGGCTAAAACAGCATCACATGACCATTTATTTTCTGTACCATCTGTCACTAAACCAGCAGTCTTCCAGGTGGCACTATGATCCAGAGGATAGCATGCTGGACTGGCAGTCAGGAGATCTAGGGTTTATTACGGTCTCTGTCACAGACCTGCTGTGTCACAATGGTCCTGTGACCTTGCACAAGGTCATGTCACCTGTATTTTGCCTCAGTTTTCTCATGTGTAAATTGTGGATAGCGACACCAACCCTTCTTTGAAAAGTACTTTGAGGTCTATGAACAAATACCACCATATTATTATTTCAATTTCAGCCAGCTGTTTAAATTAAGAGAAAACTAGTCACTATGACGCTCAATGAAATATGGCAGCACCTTCTTTCTCCTGAAGATTTTCCTGCCTTCTTCATGTCTTTTCCTCTGGCTCACTTTACCCTGGATCCCACATAAGGCTTTGTCTACACAAGGAGGGTTTTACCACCCAAACCCTCTAGTGTGGATGCAGTTATATGGGTATAAAAGTGCTTAAACTAATCTAGCTTATGCCAGTTCCCCTCACCAGCCTACGCCATAGCCGTATAAAGAGTTATATCAGTATATCTGTGCCCACACTAGGGCTTATACTGAAATATCTTTGTCAGTTAAAAACATAAAAATCAGCCCCCTAACCAACCTAACTATGCTGGTAAAACTTTTAAGCATAGATGAGGCCCAAGAGAAGCATGTGGCTTTGGAAGACCATAGATTAGAGAGTGGCTATAAGTGCCCACTGGGCCGTCACAGTGGCAACCAGAAGACATTTTGGGAGCCTTCTTGGTTAGCAGCAGCACAAGAAAGTTGCAAGGCAGTTACTCTAATGAACTCCTTGCTTTTGAAGCTTCTGGCAACACTTTCTTCACTGTCTGGTCTGGTCGCTCTCCAGCAACTCCAACTTCCTCTGGTAGTTACCTCCAACTGCCATGGGAACCTTCTCCCCATCTTCTAGCATCCCTGCCAGTCTGTCTTTTAAAAATACATTCTTGTGGTTTATATTGTCACAAAAACACTCAACAAAAATCCATCCTTCTCCCACACAGCAATTTATCCTGTTTGAGTGAACATGCACACATGCGTGCGCATGATACAATTACTTTATGTAGGTCATATTCTCATGTGGAAAAACACACTGCAACCATATTGTACTCTTGAGGTTGGCAGTTCAGAAAATTAATTTAGCAAGATAATACTGTGCCAATTAAAAATGTTGCAGCTCCTCAAGGTCAGTGGCACCAAAGACAATCAAAACAGAAGAAACAGCTATCTATTTCTCAATCACTTGTAAAAAACAGTGTAGTTGACACAATTTTTATGTTCCCCCTCAGACCTGGGGTGGTTGTAGCTGTGACCTCAAACCGTGCTCATCCGCGATGGATAAAAGGAGGTAACTTAAACACTGATCTTGCATGCTGAGCTGTATATACAGAGTAGAGTGTCTCTATTCTTACTTTTGAAGCTTCTTAAGTATGGACACTTACTGCTCAAGAACTCTCATCTTGACAAACAAACACTTTGATAAGTACTTCATTTTCTTCCCAAGTCTGACAACCCTCAATTTACTTTGATTTCCCACGGTATGGCACTTATTTCTGAAGATGTTTCTTTAATGTGGTGGCTTCTATAAACACAACTTGTCCTTGACCAACAGTTCAAAGTTTCTAAATCTCCAAGCAGGGCAGTAATTATTATGTTAACAATGAGGCTATAATTAGTTGCTTTCAACTGCCTAAAAGAATTTTTACCAGAGGTCTCCGCACCTCTAAATTCTCATACTATCAATCTATATTCTTGTATTGGCACCCATCACCATAGTACATAAGCAAAGGTATATTTACTTCCCTTCTTTATAAGCTCTGGGGTCCTGGATCTGATTCAAATTACTGGTCCTGAGTTGGCAGGATCTGTCTCAAGGTACAATACTGGCCCCGAGTTAGCTTAAGGGACAGATTCCTCCTGCCTCTGGCAAATTTCCCATACACACACCTCCTGTTTTCCACTTGCCTGTGCAGTCCCTTGATGGGTTCCAGCTCCAGCAGTTCCCTTCAAATTCAGACTACCAGCGACATCATCCACGATGGCTCCAAATAACCTCTCTAGTCAACAACTCTCTCTCTTGGCAAATCCCTATTGGCATGTTTTTCTGCATCAACTAGTGCTATTTGGCAATGACTCCCCCCCTCCCCCCAAGCACCACAAAGGTTCTGCTCAGCCTACACAGTTCTAGCGATGGGTGGCAGCAGGGGTTCTTGTGGCTCTGGCTCAGTCTCCAGAGGTGGTGGTACTGGGATGCTTCTTCTGTCCAAACTGGCAATGGGGAACCCAGCTGCCCAACCAGACTGGTGGCCCTTTCTGATCTGTACGGGTCAATTTGACCTGGGTCCCACTCAACCCTTATTGCTGTGCAATCCCTGGTTTATACAAATCCCAGGAAAGAGGTCAGCCACAGCACGGTTCCTTCTGGGATACGAGAAGTGGGCACAAACCTGTGTGTCAAATTTCCTACTATACTGCCTCTGTCTCAACACTGCTTAAGCAGAACGAGCATCTGAACAGTGAAGGTTCCTGAATTGAAACCCAGTGACCTGTGGAATCCAAAGAGATGCTACATGTAGACAATCAAATCTACATGTGCAATGTAAGACCCGGTTCTGGTATTTCTCGTTTATATCTGGGGGTCTCCCTTCTCGGTCCACCTAGCCTGTGCTCTGCCAGGTTTTATGGTCTTCCACCAGCTAAAATGGACAGCTACAAATCTGCTTCTGGGAGAGTGGCCAATGTCTTCCTCACTCCCCATGCAAAGTCTGAGCAGGGCACAACGGTGGCTGGAGGGTGGGTGGGCGAGGTGCTTGAGAAACTTGATGTCTTTATTGTAGAATAAATAGACAGAGGCTTCAGGGCCATGTTTTATCCAACCATGTTTATAAAATCACGTGTATTTTGTTTGAAGGAGTTCTATTATGTCTGTAGCTATTCCTGGACTTCCAGGGAGCACCAGTACCTAAGAAAGCCTTTATTCACCTGGGTCCAGCTAGGAGATTATAACTCCTCCCTCTCTTTCAGATGAGGATCTTACCCTGATTATCCATGTCTTATCGCCAATAAACTGGCTCAGGACAATTGCCCATACTCAAGGCTTCAACCTAAAGACCATCCTGAACCTGCAGGTAGTGCAGAGTGTCACCGCCTACATCTTTATGTGCTGTTTCTAGCATACAGCATATTACACCTGCATGCTGTAGTTTGCACTGGTTCCAAATAGTGCTCACATACCACAATGCAGCGTGTAGAAAGCTGAACAGAACAGATAACACTTCTCTTCTATTACGCCCCTTCCTGGTGGGGTTTGCTGTAATCTTTATAAAGAGAGCTTGAATCAAATTTCAGAGGGGCTGGGCGGTTGGTACTGTGAGATGGAGCCTCATCTGTATGCATGCAGTTCAAATACAGCTCTGTTCAGGAGTGGTGTAGTAGTCTCGTTTGAGTGCTGCTCCGTGTTTTATGTAAGAAATGAATTTGGTGTTCACAGACTAGTCACTAGTGCCCAGAACAGCGCAGGTAGCATTCTCCATTGGCTAGAGCAGTGGATCTGGAAGACAGGAGAACCAGGCTCTCTATTTAGATGTGATTTAGCTCAGATAGGGGATATGGGCTTGATGCAAGAATCTCTGGGTGAAATTCTATGGCCTATGTTATGCAGGAGGTCAGACTAGATGATCACAATGGTCCCTTCTGGGCATTAACACTCTGATTCTATTTCCAACTCTAATCTTCTGCGTGACCTCGGCCAAGTCACTTCCCCTCTCTGTGCCTCTGTTTCTCTTCCCAGCTTTTTCCGTTCAGCACTACTGTAATATAGATAATAATCACAAATCATCCCCCCCATTTGCATCACAGCTGTCGGTTCTACAAAGACCTGGACGCGATACTCGGTGGCGACCCCACCTCCACTGCGAAGGCCACTGTGGATACTTCAGTGGCTCGCGAGCCAGTCGAGAGTGGACCAAGCCAGGAGGAGGAAATCTGGGACAAGAACGTGGAGGAGGAGGAGGGAGAGGGGGACCCAGAGGCAGAGGATGATTCGGAGGTCAGAGATGCATGAAGCCAGGAGCTCTTCTCTACCCCGGAGGAGGCTAGCCAGTCACAGCTGGTGGAGCATGGTGAAGCACAAACAGGAGAGGAGGCCCCTGGCAAGTGGCTTTGATTTGGGGAATCACTGAAGCGAGTTGTTGGGGGCAGGAGGGTTGTAGAAAGCAGGCTTGTGTCTGTATGATGCACGTACCACCACATGCCTAGTCTGAGCGGCGGAACAGGGTGTTGATTGACTCCCTCACTTCATGGGAATCTGCCTCAGAGATCTCCAGGAAACTCTCATGGAGATACTGGGCAATCCGCTGCCGCAGGTTCTTTGGCAGGGCTGCTTTGTTTCTTGCCCCATTAAAGGTAACTTTCCCGCGTCACTCTGCTGTCACTTGGGGCAGGAGGAGAGGATCACTGTTGCACACAGGTGAGCCGCATAAGGGCTAGAGTGGAAGCCACAGTCTCGGAGAAGACCCTCCCTTGATTCCCTGCTCACCCTCAGCAGCGAGATACCTTCCATAATGAACACAGCCTGTGGAAAATGTGGGGACAGGAATGATTATAAGCCCCCCCCCACAGTGCTGGCTCTCCCCAAGAGCCACGTGCCCAGTGTACAGTACAGTACTGGAACACTGATTTCCCCAGCCCCTGCGGTTACTCACCGTTTTGGGGGTCTTGTGGCTCACGTGTGCTTGCCTGGGGTCAGCCAGTTAGTGACAGGTATGTGAATAGTGGCTGTGTTTTAAATCACCGAATCAGTGGTCCGTGTGTTGCAAACAATACTGCTTCTGTAAAATGTTGCGTTTTGGCTTCACAGAGATGACCTTGGGAGCCCAGCCTCCCTCTTTGTTATCGTCGACTAAACAGCTGCGCAGAATTAGAAAGCGGCCACGAAGAACAAAAGAGGACTTCCTGTGTGATGTCATGATGTCCTCCGCGGCCGAAAAACAAGAATTGAAGGAGTGGCGGGTCAGCGAGAAGAGGTACCGAAAGGAGAACGTGGCGCGCCAGAATGAAGCCACAGAGCAGCTCTTAAACGTTATGGGACACACTCCAAGCGGACACACTCCAGGTGCTACTAACACAGCAAACCGAGCAGCTCCGTGCCCGCCCTCCCCTGCAGCCGCTGTCACAAAACTTTTTCCCAGGCTCTAGTCTGGCTCCAGTCTGTACCCGCTGCATTCCACTCCTCTCCCGTCACAGTCCAGCACTGCGGACGCCCAGTACCCACTGCACTCAACACCCGTCCCTCTTCAGTTTAGCTCTGCTGAAGTACAGTACCCGCTGCACTGTACTCCAAAGGACAAGGCTGCATATGATACCTGGACATACACAAATCTTTAACCATCCCCGGATCCCACCGCCTCCTGGGACCCTCTCTTCCCCCATCCCTCACAGTGCTGATGTGTTTTTTTGTTTGACGCTCTCCTCCGGTTGTTGTTTTTTAATAAAATAATTGTTTTGGTTTGAAAGCAACCTTTATTCCATTAATTGAAAGCAAACAGAGCCCCGAAAAGCAACAGGCAATTTTCTTAAACCTTCACAGTGCATCACCTGCACCAATCACAATCCCCTCCTAGCATTACAAGCACTGCACTCCCGAGCATAGCAACACATATTAGCGGCTTTCAGCTTCAAATTGCTGCCTCAAGGCATCCCTGATCCTTATGGCCCTGCGCTGCGCCCCTCTAATAGCCCTGGTCTCTGGCTGTTCAATTCAGCCTCCAGGCACTGAGCCTCAGCAGTCCAGCCCTGAGTGAAGCTTTCATCCTTCCCTTCACAAATATTACAGACCGTATAGCACACGGCTATAAGCATAGGAATACTGTCATTGGCCAGGTCCAGCCTCTCATATAGGCAGTGCCAGCAGGCCTTTAAACGGCCAAAAGCAAACTCAGTCATGTCATTCTGCACTTGCTCAGCCTGTTGTTGAGCCGCCCCTTGCTGCTGTCAAGGTGCTCCGTGAATGGCTTCATAAGCCACGACATGAAGGGGTAGGCAGGGTCTCCCAGGATCACAATGGGCACTTCGACTTCCCTACGGTGATCTTCTGGTCCGGGAAGAAAGTCCTTACTTGCAGCTTCCTGAACAGGCCAGTGTTCTGAGAGATGTGTGTGTCATTCACCTTTCCAGACCAGCCTGCGTTAATGTCCATGAAACACCCATGGTGATCCACAAGCGCCTGGAGAACCATTGAGAAATACCCCTTCTGATTAATGTACTTGGTGGCTAAGTGGTCTGGTGCCAGAATTGGAATATGTGTGCCATCTATCACCCCTCCGCAGGTAGGGAAGCCCATTTGTGCAAAGCCATCCACAATGTCACGCACGTTGCCCAGAGTCATGGTCTTTCGGAACAGGATGCGATTAATGGCCTTGCACACTTCCGTCAACAAGAGTCCAACAGTTGACTTTCCCACTCTGAACTGGTTAGTGACCAATCGGTAGCAGTCTGGAGTAGCCAGCTTCCACAGTGCAATCGCCACGCGCTTCAACAACAGGGCAGCTCTCATTCTCGTGTCCTTACGCTGCAGGGCTGGGGCAAGCTCATCACACAGTCCCATGAGTGTGGCTTTCCTCATCCGAAAGTTCTGCAGCCACTGCTCGTCATCCCAGACGTGCATGACTATGTGATCCCACCACTCAGTGCTTGTTTCCTAAGCCCAAAAGCAGCATTCCACTGTGGTCAGCACCTCCGTGAATACCACAAGCAATCTCGTGTCGTAGCTACTACTCGTGGTGAGATCAATGTTGCACTCCTCTTGCCTTTGTAGTTTAAGGAATAACTCCACTGCCACTCGTGACGTGTTAGTGCGAGCATGCAACATATTGGTCAACAGTGCGGGATCCATTCCTGCAGACTGAAGAAGCAGAGCTGAGCGCACAGTACACCAATCAATGAAAGATGGCACCAAATGCAGACGGAAGCACAGGGATTGCTGGGAGGCAAAGCAATGCATCACAGGGCATTGGGAGAGGACCCAGGATGCCCTGCAACCCCCTCCGTCTTCCCACAACTCTTAGCAGCAGAAGAGGAAGAGATATGCTGTGGGATAGCTGCCCAGAGTGCACCGCTCCGAATACCACTGCAAGTGCTGCAAATGTGAATATGCTATTGCGCAAGCAGCTGACAGTGTGAACATACAAGTTGATACAACAGTGGTTTCTCGTCAGTGCTCTCTGAGCAGTGCTGTAACCGCCAGTGCTGTAACTCTGCCAGTGGAGACATACCCTTAGGCTCCTAGATAAAAGTGGCCCAATCTTTCGAGGTGCTGAGCATTTGCAGTACCCACTGATCTCTGAAAAGTCAGGTTGCTTTTATTCAGGAACCAAAATATAGATTTAGGAGCTGAACCTTAATCATGCAGGTTTCAAAATTTGGATCTATGTTCTTAGCATTGTGTTCACTGGCATTACACTCTGAGCAGTAATACTGTACCAAAATAACACCTAGTTTAATACACATCCTCTGAATATGTGGCCCTGCAAGAACAAAAGGTATTTTTCTTTATTGTTCCAAGAGCTGCTCCTTTCTGGAAAAGCTGGAATTAAAGAGGTGGAAACACAAAATGTGTCCATGCTATAAACTTTAAAAACTCATTTCTATTTCACTTTCCCAGCAGAAGAGATTTCCCTTACTGACCTTTGAGAGCGGGGTCCAAAGCTTTTCCAGAATTTCACAGCATTAAAAATGACATATTAACATCAGCTGTAAAACACGTTCACTTTCACATTCACCAAGAATAACCTGCTATCTTGAAATCTACTGCAAGTGACATTCCTATGTCTATTTATACTCCTGAAACGAGCGCTAGCACTTGTTCATGAATAGAACAGTATGGCAGCACTAGAAATAGCGTAACTTTAAAGACAGCATGAAAATTTCATGAATCAGGATCTTAACTCCAGCTCATTATGAAGTGGTTGGAAATAAATACACCGCATGAAACCATCATAGGAGATACCAGGCCTTCCTTACCAATCTTATCAACATCCTCAACACAAAGCCCTAGCCAACTCTACAAGAAGGAAATGCATCATTGTAATGTTAGCTTCATGCCACTTGCAAGTACCTGCTAAACAAAAAGCTTTATTTTGTTTAACATCTACTGCCTGAATAAAACTTTACAGGACGAAATACTAAGATAAAAGAGTTAAATTATACCTAAGAGCAGATGCGGAAGAGAGACATCAAAGAGGTGTAGGCTAGGGGAATAAACTGGGGTTTTTTAATTGAGAGATTTCCTGAAATGCAGAATTGATAATGTGAAGAGATACAGAAAGTCAGCACCAGATGGCAAGAGCAGAAGACTTTCACACAAAAAGATGCATCACTATCCATAACTGCTATTTATTAAATGAGAAGTAGAAAATGGTTTTGCAGTTCACACACAGGAAACTGCAGGAGATATAGGTTCTATTCTTCACTGCCACTGACTTCATATGACACTTTGTGGAAATTGCATGATTCCGATGTACCTCAGTTTCCTGTTTACTGATATTAACTTACCACAAAATAGTGTTGTAAAGATGACTTCATGTTTATAAGGCACTCAAAATCCTTGGACGGATGGTGCTATAGAATGAAGAGGTTTTAGGTTGGATATTAGGAAAAACTTTTTCACTAGGAGGGTGGTGAAGCACTGGAATGGGTTACCTAGGGCAGTGGTGGAATCTCCTTCCTTAGAGGTTTTTACGGTCAGGCTTGGCGAAGCCCTGGCTGGGATGATTTAGGTGGAGATTGGTCCTGCTTTGAGCAGGGGGTTGGACTAGATGACCTCCTGAGGTCCCTTCCAACCCTGATATTCTATGATTCTAACAGTGTATTATCTTGCCTTTTTAAAAAAATAATATTTTTTAAAGGGACACATTCAACTTGAAATCTAGTCAATTTAACAAGACAAGTTAAAAATACTTTCAGCTCCTATACCAGCCCGATGGTCTTCCCTGCCAATTTTTGTGGTTTTACAGTGTCCCTGTTATTGTCTGAAAGATGCACACAAACAAAAGAGGGAAACTAACTGGTTGACTATGCAAGGGAAATAGTGAAATTGACTATACATAAAATGCTGGCAAATGCACAAAACAAACACACTAAAAAGAAGGGTTGTTTTCCTTGCAGTCTCTTTTCGGTTATAGTGATAATAGGTATAACCTCTAATAATAAAAGGAAAGAGTGTTCATTAAGAAATGTGACTTTTTTTTTTTTTTTAAATAAGTGGATGGTGTCCATGTGAAAGTGTGTATGCCCTGGTTGGAGGAGTGGGGTAATTATTATAATTTTTTTTTACCAAACTACAAAATATGGATGCATGTTATCTGTGAATCTTAGGTCTTGTCTACACTATGGGCTAAATTGGCACCACTGCGATGGATGCAGCAGGCATCTATTTAGTGGGTCTGGTGAAAACGCGATAAGTCGATGGGAGAGCTTAATTAATCCATCTCAAAGAGAGGCGGAAGCTATGTCGACAGGAGTGTATCTCCCGTTAACGTAGCCCTAACTGCAAATGGTCTTTAAAATTCCCATTTTAAATGATCAAAAGAGTAATTCTTTCCTAATCCATGCAGGATTGGATCTTCCTAGTGTTGCTTTCAGAATCCACTCCTCTACAAGGACGTTATTATATTAGTATCATGGTGGTATCAAGAGAAACCAAATTAGACTGTGCAAGGTCGGAGAAAAGAAGCATTACCCCCATTTAACAGAATGAAGACGCAAAGAGATTATGTGTCTTGCCCAAGTTCATACAAAAAGTTTGCAACAAAGGCGAGAATTGTGACCAGGTCTCCTCAGTCCCACAAAACAAGGTGGGTGCGGTAGTTAAAACAAACACCTGCTCCAGCTCAATTTCACATCATTCTCCTTAAAAAAAAGTAAAAAACAACATTTGGTATACAAATGCAGATCCACACCACCCTGGAGTTTTGTAATTTCATATTCCAGATCTTGTTCTCCAACTGTAGCAGTGGCTAGAGCAAGCAGAAGCCTGCTAATCAGGAGAGGTGGGTTCTGTTCCTGGGAATGCCACTTATGCACAGTGAGATCTTGGGCAACTCATGTAACTTCTCTGGTCCTCAATTTTCTTCTCTGTACCCTGCAGTGTTATCTATCTCTGCAAGGTGTTGTTTTAAGGCTCTTTAAAAACCATGGATGAAAGTGCTACAATTATGAGAAAGGTCCCTGAAGAGGAACAGGGAAATGAGTGGGATGGCTGTGGGCAGCTATATCCAACACCCATTTGCCTGAGATCGTATCAGACCAACCCGATAGAACAGGGCAAAATAGCTCCCAAACGTGGCTGCTGCTCGGCTCTACTGTGGCTCTGACACGCCCGTCAAATCTGCCATTTGGTTGATGGATGATGAAGGATGCCGACGACTGGTGCCTGCTTGAGTATCATGATCGCTGCTGCAGTGGATTCGCTGGCTGGCCGAGAATAAGAATGAGCCCTGTTGTCTCTGTCGGGGCTGTATTTGTATGGCTTCCAGTAAGGGGTTGGTGTAGAAGTCTCCAGCGACCTCAGCGGGGCAATGGAATGGAAAGAGTGGAGTGCTTCGTCCATTGTCTTGTTGAAGAGCTCCATCCCCTCAAATGGGAGGTCCTGGATAGCGTCTTGGACCTCTCTCACCATTCCAGATGCTAACAGTCAAGAGGCCCACCTCATGGCCACTGATCTCGGGGCTGTGCTGGAAGCATCCGGGGCTGCTTGGAGGGCTGTTCTGGGGACAATTTGGCCTTTTAAAAATCTCTGTTAATTCCTCCCTACTGTCTTGTGGCACTTTTGACAGGAAGGGAGTCATCCTTTCGCAGGTCAGGAAATTATATTTGTCAAACAACTCCCTGCAGTTGCAAAAAGGCAGACAAGTAAGCTTGCACCTGACGAAGCGCAGTTCTTTGGGAGCCTTGCCCTTTGGCAACCCTTTTGTGAATTTCTCTTTCTGCTGGACTGCTTTAATGATCCAGGGTTTGTGTGGGAGAAAAAGCGCTTGGAACTTCACAGGAGCATCTGATAACACTTTGCTACCTGTTTAGAAGGGGTTGGACGGTGGCCATGGTTTCCCAGAGTCCCTCGGGTGGTTCTAGCATGCCCTCATTGCTGGGGAGAGCTATCCAGGCTGGGGATGATGCAGTCAAAATATCAAAGCGTTTATTTCTCTTGTATGACCGCTGTTTTGGTATTTAGGTGTGACACTTTCTCAGGTCACCAACAATAACGGTCATCGTGTAACCCCTCTGCCTCAGTGAGAGAGATTTGTGGGTTCTACACTGTGTGACAGCTCCCTGTCTCCCCAGTCTGTT
The DNA here is from genome assembly GCF_002925995.2 of Terrapene triunguis. Classification (NCBI taxonomy): domain Eukaryota; kingdom Metazoa; phylum Chordata; order Testudines; family Emydidae; genus Terrapene; species Terrapene triunguis. Next base: position 8,568,044 of record NW_020664420.1, on the reverse strand, counting down.
AGCCACCCCAGACACATTTCTCAGGACTCTGCCACCCCTTAACTTTGGCCTTGCTGCACCCCAGTTCCTGAGCCCCCGGAAGAACTTTCCCCTGGAGCATCCAGCCCCTGTCACTGGATACTCACATAAATGACCAAGATTGCGACTTCCAAAGAGGCAGTGTACACACCAGCTTGTTTGATTCAACTAAGAGTTCACTCTTTGCTTAACATTGCAGCATTGAGATCTACTTATGATACAACCAAGATAAGTTTATTAGCAGAGGGTGAGTTTTAATTGATTCTGAGTAAGGATGGTGGAAACAGAATTGGTTACAAACAAAACAAAAGTGTAACATGCTTCTAAGAGACTAAACACAACTTTAGCAGGCTAAAATCTTTGTCTCAGACAAGTTTCTCATCCAAGGCAACCTCTCAGCATCACCACCCCCAGGCCAGGTTCTAGCTTTTCTGGATACAGAAAGCGCTGTCATTTTTGTTCCCTCGGTGATGGATAAACACAATGTCTTTTCGCCTCCTTCTTGTAGTCCAGTAAACCTTTGAAATGTATTCCTGCTGTTTGCTCTCTGGAGTGCTGGCGCCATATTGCTTTTCTCATCCTCTTGTTAATTTGCTATTCCTATTGACTTCAAATGCAAACGAACGCCCACTGCGTTCGATTTATCCTGTTCACTTTACATCAGAGCTCTTGGCAGGCAGGTAAATCAACATACCATTGTTTATCAATGCTTCCTGGTTACATAGTTTAAACATATTTTTAGTGTGTGCGCACAACTTCTTGCATGACACCTGTACATACATCTCCCAATGCTTATGATGACCAGTGTGATATAAGCTTTTATTTGATACCTTACACAACCCTGTTTATAGATAAATACTATGGAGGCAATGCATTAGGTGTAGTGAGTTTGTCAGGCCTGACAGGCGTTGCAGTTACAGAATAGTGAACCCTTTGCCATTTGGCATTAAGGACGTCTTAGGGTCACACTAGGTCTCTGCAATGCATGGTAGGTGATCCAGAAAAGCTATAAAATAGCGAACTGCCAGGAAGGGGGCTGGTAGAACTGCCTCACCAGGTGATGACAACGATTCTTTTGGTGGAGACTGGGGATGCTGTTGTTCTGTTACTCCCAGCTCCTGGGTGCCAGTGATGGGTTCTAGTATCAGTGACTTGGGCATAGATGCCTCTGGGGAACCTGCTCTCCTCCTCTTGCTGGACCTCCTGGGTGGGGATCTGATGTGGTACACCTGAGATCCCTCAGTATAGCCAGGGCAGCATGTTCTCTCAGTAACAGCCAGGTTGTGACTGGCTGATCCAATACCACTTGCAGTTCTTTTGCCATGGAGCGCTGTGAGAAACATCTCTGGTACTAGCTCTAGGGTTGCCCTCAAAAGGCTGAGGAGAGGCATACCTGCTCACTGATAGGGAGAACGCATACTCTGACAAATGTGAAGAAGAGTAATTCTCTTTGAATGGTGGTGCTGCAGGGTAATGTCTCAGGCCTGGTTCTGGTGCTGGGCATTGCTCTGCTTCCGGTGATGGTTATATAGAATAGCCAGAAAGGATCTGCCATGATCAAACCAAACCAACTTAATTTCCTTCTTTGACAGGGTTACTGGCGAAGCAGATGGGGAGAACCTGTAGATGTGATATATCTTGATTTTAGTAAAGCTTTTGACATGGCATTCTAATAAGCAAACTAGGGAAATATGATCTAGATGAAATTACTATAAGTGGGTGCACAACTGGTTTGAACACCATACTCAAGAGAGTAGTTGCCAGTGAATCGCTGTCAAACTGGGAGGACGTATCCTCTTGGGGTCCCCAGGAGGCTGTCCTGGGTCTTATTAATGACTTGGATAACAGAGTGGAGAGCATGCTTATAAACACCAAGCTGGGAGGGGTTGCATGCACTTTGGGGGGCAGGACTAGAATTCAAAATGATCTTGATAAATTGGAGAACAGGTCTGAAATCAACAAAATGAAAGTCAGTAAAGACAAATGCAAAGTGCTCCAGGAAAAATCAAATGCACACCTACAAAATGAGGAAAAACTGGTTAGCAGAAGTACTGCTGAAAAGGATCTGGGGGTTGTAGTGGATCACGAATTGTGAGTCAACAATGTGATGCTGTTGCAACAAAAGCTAATACTCTGGGGCAGTGGTTCCCAAACTTGTTCCGCCGCTTGTGCAGGGAAAGCCCCTGGCGGGCCGGGCTGGTTTGTTTAATTGCCACGTCCGCAGGTTCGGCCGATCGCGGCTCCCAGTGGCCGCGGTTCGCTGCTCCAGGCCATTGGGAGCTGCTGGAAGCGGTGTGGGCCGAGGGACGTACTGGCCGCCACTTCCAGCAGCTCCCATTGGCCTGGAGCAGAGAACCATGGCCACTGGGAGCCGCGATCGGCCGAACCGGCGGATGCGGCAGGTAAACAAACCGGCCCGGCCCGCCAGGGGCTTTCCCTGCACAAGCAGCGGAACAAGTCTGGGAACCACTGCTCTGGGATATAGTAATAGGTAAGACACAGGAGGTAACTGTTCTCTTCTACCCAGCAATGGTGAGGCCTCAGCTGGAGTGCAGTGTCCAATACCTGGCACCACATTTTAGGAAAGATGTGGTCAAATTGGAGAGGGTCCACAGGAGAGCAACAAAACAAAATAAAAGCTTTAGAAAACCATGACCTATCAGAAAAGGTTAAAAACATGGAATATGTTTAGTCTTGAGAAAAGAAGACTATGGGGGGACCTGATAACAGTCTTCAAATATGTTAAGTGTATTATAAAGAGAACTGTGATCAATTGTTCTGTATGTCCACTGAAGGAAGGACAAGAAGTAATGGGCTTAATCTGCAGCAAGGGAGGTTTAGGTTACATATTAGTAAAAACTTTTCAACTATAAGGATAGCTAAGTACTGGAGTAGGTTACCAAGGAAGGCTGTGGAATTCCTATCATTGGAGGTTTTAAAAAACAGGTTAGACAAACACCTGTCAGTGATGGTCTAGATTTATTTGGTCTTGCTTCAGCACAGGGGGCTGGATTTGATGATCTCTCGAGGTCCCTTCCAGCCCTACATTTCTAGGATTCCATGTCCCTGGAGATGAATCTTGACTGTTCGGGGAGAGTAGATCTTGGTCCCATACTTAGCACGGTGGTCAGCACTGGTCCCTGGGCTGGCTTACTGACCATCACTCCAGTCTTAGAAGCTCTGTCCTTGCAAGAATGATGCCTCTTCTCTTCCCTGTAGCACAGTGTCTCTTGATGTTCGGAGCCATGCTTGGGCTCCGCTCAGCCCTGCCTCTCGGTCTCCCACTTGTGTTGGGGAGCCAGTGCTGGCTCCATTGATGATAGTTATCAATGCCAAGTCTGTCAGCGGATGCTGAAAACCCAGTGCTGAGGTGGTCACTGTTGACCTGGCCAGTGCTAATTTTGATTTTGTCTTCTTCCTTGGCTTTCTTTCACTGCTGACCTGCCGGATGTGATGTCTGATCAAAGGGGTACTTACTGACGATGTCCCTTTCAGTTCTTTGGAAATGGATGTCTCCTCCAGATCACAGGGGACGCACATCGATTGCTCAAGCAGATGTAGCTTCTGCCATGCATCCCTTGATTTGCCAGTCCTCAAGAAGGCTTTACACACCTAGCACTAATTGGGGATGTGGTTCTCCCCCCAGACAAAATAGGTATTGCTTATGTCCATCAACTGGGGGGATGAACCCATCACAGGTTGGGCAGGGTTAAAACCCTAAGAGTTTGGAGTCTACCATGGTGGTAAATGCCTCGTCCCATTATACAGCAGGAATATCCAAATTAAGAAAATAAAGAATAAGCAGGGTGAAGATTAGTGAAGAAAACCTGTTGAAAAAGGAGGAGATTGATGCTCTGTAGAAATGGTAGGTGGGACACCATGAGGCTCCATCTCACTGCCACAGGGGTAAATGGGAACTGAGGGAGGGTCATGGTTGTTCTGCCCTTCATGCCCTTGCACAGAAGCATGAGGCAGTTCAGGGCCCATGTGAGACCCCAAAGGACACTACCAGTAAAAAGAATCCGATCTCGTGTGCCTGAAGTGACTGCAACCCTACACCGGGATCCACGCTGACACATACTCAAAGAACAATACCTCTTCTTAAATAATTAAATCAATTGTATGCATGCATGAAACCAGGACTAAAAAAAAAAAAAAAACCACACTAATTTTAAGCCTGGATTGTTTATTGTAATCATTTTACTCTCCATAAAGTGTTATCATAAAACCCTGCGTTTATCCAACACACCATTATGTATCTATTGAGATTTCTACATAGTACAGTATTTTGCAAGTTGTATGCAAACCTTTCAACCAGCAGCAGAGACAGAGGAAAAACAACCTGCAAGAGAGTCCTGATGTCATAAAGTATATCTGCAGCTTGGCAACTTGGGCTGAATTTAGTCTAAAGGACAAGAAGCACTACAATCACCAAGGTCACAAAAAAGCTTAATAAAAAGTCTTGTGTTGTACAGTTTTTATGTAATGACAAGGTCACCTTAAGCACAGAGGTGATAACCTAGCCAGCTGTGAAACACACTGGGCTCTTTGCTTCCATGGGCTCTTGGCATTAAAAAAAGCAAACAATGAAAGGAAAGGATTTGATTTTCTTAAATGAAAACCTGTTAACCCCTTTCATGCCACCACCTCAACTAGGGATAGAATGGGGTGGACTGGGTTTAGGGAAAAATAATAATCACTGAACAGTAACATTCACCCACACAGTCGGGTGAATGGCTGGAACTGGCTGGAAACCCAACACATCTGGCTGATCAAGCAAAAGGGTCTGTTTTTTCACCGTGTATCACATTAATTCTGCTACCATTTTATGGGTGTAATTTCACAGAGCCCACAAATGTTTATAAAGGTACATTTTCTATGTGTCACTGTAAAAGATCCGGACTCACCCCTGCGGCGCCTCCTGCTGGTCGTCTCGGGAATTAGCTCTTCGACCCAGCTTCGGAGCGCCCTCTGCCAGGGCTGGTGATCCACCTTCCTCCAGCCCCCGTGTCCCTCCCGGACCCCAGTGCCCTTTTATCTGAGGTGCTGCCCCCTGGCAGTACACCCCTCAGTACTAGGGTCTCCCCTCCCCAGGGAACCCCCACTCACTATCCCTACCTCACCTCAGAATAAGGCCACTGCCAGTCACCAACTAGCCCCCGCTCCCTGGGGCAGACTGCAGTATAGGCCACTCATCACAGGTAAGGTTGGGTTTGGACCTGCTGCCTTGGCCTATCCATGGGCTGCCCTCTGCAACCCCCAGTACCCCTTGGCCTCCTAATAGGCCGCAGCCTGGGGCTATCCAGGCTGGAGCTCCCCAGCCCCTCAGCCTTTCCCCAGCCCTGCTCCACCCAGGTACTCTGTCTTAGCTCCCTGCAGCCAGGCCCTTCTCTCTCTGAAGGCAGAGAGAGGCTCTTGGCTCCCAGCCTTCGTATACAGGCCAGCTGGGGCCTGATTGGGGCGTGGCCCAGCTGTGGCTACTTCCCCAATCAGCCCAGTAGCTTTTCCCTTTGCCCCAGCCCTCTGCCAGGGCTGTTTTAAACCCCTCAGGCAGGAGCAGGGTAACCACCCCGCTACAGTCACAGAATGGATCACTTGATGATTACCTGTTCTGTTCATTCCCTCTGAGCACCTGGCACCGGCCACTGTCGGAAGACAGGATACTGGGCTAGATGGACCTTTGGTCTGACCCAGTATGGCTGTTCTTATGTTCAGGATAGAAAGCTCTTTAAACTCTCATTAGTGTTGGCAAAATGACTTTAAACTGGGCATTCTCTTGCACAACACATCTGTGCCAGTGTGTCTTCTAGTCATTTCTGCTCCTTTCATTGATAACGTTTTACATCTGCTAGCTATACAGAGTCTATACCCCTCTGGAAGAGCAAGCTGGATTCTATTGTACGTTATGAACCACCACAAAATTATCAGCTAAGTTCTCATCATGGAATCTTTTACCCTGGATGGTGATTTAGCAGGCAATAAGAATACAACTTGATGTACAGATCTCAGGCTAAGTGTCCCTACTGGCAATTAAAAAAAAAAAAAATCTCTTGGCTTGAAAATTGACCAGATTCAATATGGAAATTCGTTGATAAGATGCAAAACATGGAACATCACAAATTATTCTTATTAATACACTTTAAAATGAACGCTAATGCTGGAGCCAGGAGAAGGAGGGTCAGTGGGAATGGGGATTAGATCCATGCAAACAAACCTATTTGAATTTGCCATAGTAAATCCATAGGTCATAGGTTTGGGCTCACTGCAGTGCTAGAGCGAGGAGCAGATTGCCTTCTTCCTCACAGAAAGATCTTACTATTCTTATGCCTTCTAGCGTGTTCTTTTCAGTCAACTGTTCATTGACAGACATACATGTTTGCTGCTTCCCGGTATGGCTTCTTTGTGCCTGTTCATTGCTCTAGACACATCTCCATTTGTGACCACTAAGCATCTGTCCGCCTTATTGTTCCAGGCTGCCTTTCATTACACTACGAACAGGTGATCTGCCATACCAAGCTGGATCAGTAGTTCCTCAAATCCAGTATTGCCTCTGGCAGTAGCCTACACCTGATACTTAGAAGGAAGGGAGCAAAAAATGTGCAGTGCTGCACGGGTGGAGGGAAGGAAGATTCATTCCTGATCCCTGCTACAGCCAGCTTAGCCCTGGAATATAAGAAATGATTACTCCTATGTTCCCTCGAGCACAACAAATGTGATTATTGGTTACAAAATGATGCAGCCTCTTCATAAATCCAGCTGCAGTATCTGTCTCGGTGTCCTCCTGTGGCAGCATAACGAACAGAGTAAATATCTGATGTGTGAAGAAGCATTTCCTTTTCATAGTTTTTAATTTACTCTGTCATTAATTTTATTGGGCGACCACCATGACCTTGTATTAGCAGACAGTGAAAAAAGAGAAACCTGTTTTCACTATGCATTGTCATCATCTTGCAGTCCCTCAAGTAAGTCTGCGCTTTCCACCACCCAGGCCTAGTGCTCCTTCTCTGCGCCTTTCTAGGTTGTCTGTATCTAACTTTCGCCACTAACCGTTCCAGCTCAGCCGCCTCTTCCCTTTGTTTTCCACACACTCACAGCTCAACTTTTGCTTAAGTCCCCTCCCCTGCAGCTGCCCAGTACTTACTAATTTTTGCCTCTACCGCATTATGGTGCGAATGGTGCTTCCTGTAATATTTATTGTACAGTAAATTGATCTAGTGCCCCTGATGGTATTTCAAAAGGAAACAGTTCAAGAATAATGTCCCTCGCGGTGCCGCTATTGAAAATACTTTACAAAGGGAGTTTGCCACAAGAGGAAAAGCAGTGTAATCATTTGAGCTAATCATTGCAGGCAGTTTAGTGTCCCCAAGGGTCTGTAAAAGTCTGAAATAGAAATATGTTAGAGCTCCTACTCTCTTCACCAGAACTGATGAAGGATCTCAGACATTCACAGCTGACTCAAAGCCCACTGATTTCAAGGGGCTTTGGATCAGGCCCCGTCACTTGTGTGTGAATTCTGGTCAGGCTCTGCAGAGGCTAATCAGAACACGTTCTATAATGATTATTTAACTGGGCTTTGTACTTTTGGAACAGAGTTGCATGGCTGTTCATAGTACACACACACATTCTTTCTTCACCCCAAACAACCCTGCTACCAAAGTGGACACAAAGAAAGTGGGTCAGCAGCAGCTTACAAACCACTCGTGTTTCAGAATGAGGAAACACTTTCTGACAGCCACCTGGGGCTCTTGTGGGAAAGGGGATGTTTTTCCCCCAAGGTCTGATTTTTATTTTTAATTAAATTCAGACAGGTTTAACTTGATCATTTAAGTGTAAAGCCAAGTTAGCCACAGGAAACACATTGGGATGGTATAAGGGAAAAGTTAGAAAGTTAGGGATATTTCTGTAATTCAGTTATCAAAAAGCAATTGTTATTCAGGATGGCTACTTTAGGCACTGAAAAGCTACAGGGAAATTAAAAAAAAAAAATCACATCACTCCCACTCCTTACTGAAATACCAGAGTCATTAGAAACTATAGGATTTTCTGATCATCCAGAGGCTGCTATTTGAGATCCTTATGGCAGCACTGTTTGGCCACTCTGGTATCTGTTGTATTACCGTCTAACTGCAACTTTGCCACTTCTAAATGAACATTTGGATAAGATATAAAAATGCAGGGCGTACATGACAAGATGGATGAATCTTGTGCATGAGGCCTGGCAACCAGCATGTAAAGTCCTGCTCCAGAGAGCTAGATCTGTCCTCTGCAGCTACTGCTAGGACTGCACCAGCCACTTGAATCTCTGGCTGCCTTGATACCCAGAGGGGCTAAATGGACAGCAGGAACGGATTGTTAACCAACAGAACTACTTAGCATTCTGCAGCTTGTTTCCAAGGAATGCAGTGGAAAGAGGACATTAATGAGCATCAGATGAAGAGCAAAGAGTTCAAAGCTTTTATTCAGAAAAGAAGCAGAAGCCTTTTGGGAAGAGGTGATTAGTTGCTTTCCAGTTAAACTCAGTTACTTTCGTGTCCGATCTTTAAAGCCCATTTCTTTTTCAAAAAGTGGTGCCTGCGTCTGTACAATTGCCATCAGTGAGGGAGACAGTTGCCCCCACACCTGCAGCTTCTCATTTGCTGCAGAGTTTCTGAACCTCCTAGTCAATGCAGAGGCTGAAATGATACAGCATTCTTTTGCCATCAAATAAAAACAAAGCACAGCCGGTTTTGGAGGAGATAGATCCTGGCTTCAAGAACTCTAAACAACTGTCCCACAACCCCCATCAGCTCCATTCTCCTTTCACCATAGGAAAGGCAAAGCACAAGTCTGTCAGTCTCCTTTTAAGGGCATGGCTACACTCGAAACTCCAAAGCGCTGCCGCGGGAGCGCTTTGAAGTGCGAGTGTGGTCGCAGCGCCAGCGCTGGGAGAGAGCTCTCCCAGTGCTGCAGGTACTCCACCTCCCCGAGGGGATTAGCTTACAGCACTGGGAGCACGGCTCCCAGCGCTGCGGCACTGTTTACACTGGCGCTTTACAGCGCTGTAACTTGCTGCGCTCAGGGGGGGTGTTTTTTCACACCCCTGAGCGAGAAAGTTGCAGTGCTGGAAAGCGCCAGTGTAGCCATAGCCACAGTGTATGAAGCCCACCAGCAGTAATGGATAATGGCATTCAGGTCTATCTACATTACTTACATGACACCCATTACTCGGGTACCTGAGCACCTCATGGTCTTTGATTTATTTATCTTCACAACACCCCTGTCTGGCAGGGCAGTGCTAGTCTTCTTTAAGTGGCTCTGCATATTCACCCTTATGGGTTATGTGCTGCTGCTTGGTGCCGTCCAACTTCATTTATCCCCATTTTACAGATGGGGAACTGAGGCAAAGAGAAATTAAGTGACTTGACCAAGGTCACACAAGAAGTCTGTGGCAGAACAGGGAACTGAACCAAGGTCTTTCAATTCCTATGCTAGTGCCCAGCAAAGATGTCTGCTAAGGCTTCTATGTGCAGCACAAAATCCTGGCCAACCAATGTGCCCAGATGGATTACGTTAAATGGGAGTTCTTACTCAGCAATACAGGAGTATTTCTCTCACTACAACTTTTTTTTTTTAATTAATTAGATGCCAAAACAAAAAGCAAAATCTCTCTGTTAAACAGAATCTGTCCTGAAGAACCAGTTTCCTCCACTTAATTTCATCATCCCAAATAAAAGCTGCGCATTATTATTCAAACAGACTGCAAGGAGGTTGGACATCCAGAAACATTTCAAACCCTGACAGCTGCCACTGTGGATTTTACGACTAGAAGCACTAGAACAAATAGCTAAAATCAATTTACTTAGAAGCCCCCAAAATCATAGAATCATAGAATATCTGGGCTGGAAGGGACCTCAGGAGGTCATCTAGTCCAAGCCCCTGCTCAAAGCATGACCAATCCCCAACTAAATCAATTTTGTTGCACTTCCAACAACTGTAAACATTTTTGGAACACTTGCCCAGTAAAATGTATTCCTCTAGCTGACTCTACCCTAGCGGGGAGTTTCCAATGAGAGAAGACTTGTTTCACCAAGTGTTTTGTTGGGGCTAAAGCAGCATTTGCCTTAATGAGAAATGTTTCCACCCATTTTGAGAATGGATCAATAACAAGACGATATTAGTTTCTCCTGAACATAGTGGTTGGATTCATTTATGAAAGAGCAATATGCTTCTCAGATTTTTATTTTGGGAGGTATTAATGTGAAAAACTGGGTTAAGGTTTTTCCTTAATCAACATCTGGGCACACATGGGGGTTCCCAGAATACAATAGGGCATCCACCAACGCAGATAGGGTCCATACTGGGGTCATTGTTATATACAGGGGCCTCCTGGGGGCCGCGAGCAGGTTTCATGGGGTCCATCAAGCACGGCCAGTGTTAGGCTCACTGGGGACCAGGGCAGAAATATGAAGGCCATCACATGGGGGTGAAGCCCCGGGGCCCTGAGCCCTTCCACCGGGGACTGAAGCTGAAACCTGAGCAACTTAGCTTCCTGGGGGCCCCTGTGGCATGGTTGCTTGCTATCCCCTAATGCTGGTCCTGGCTTTTATGTGTAGAAAACTAGTTGTTGTGGCACAGGTGGGCAGTGGATTTTTTATAGCATATAACTGGTGGGGTACCTGGCAGAGCTAATGAATATAAGAAAACACTCAAAAACTCCCCAGTACTCTTCATGGTTCATCATTAAAAATGTGCTCCTACTCAGCTGGTCCAGTGACACAGAATTAGCTCAGTGCTCCATTAACCCAGTAGACCGAGTATCTGGCATTAACTCTGTTGCCTTAGCCCCGTCCCTACTGTGAGGGAAATCACTGAGAAAAGATAGACCATTCTCCTCCATGAAGTCAATGCTATCCCCACCGTGCCCCCACTTGTTCAGTTCCACAGAGATGCAAGTGGTAGTTCCCTGAGAAGCTCTTCTGTAGAGAAGATGCTGGGATGGCAGACTACAAGGGGGAGAGATGGAGGGAAAGTAGGAAGGATTTCAACTTTGATAGACTTTTACCACCTTTTGTAGTGGGCAAATCTGACAGGGTGATCTGCAAACTCAAGAGTGGACGTTATACTGAGTGCACCTGAGAGCCAGGCTGAAATTGCATTCACCTGCTGACTAATTTATTTTTAAATAGACGAATAAAATAAACTCAGCGTTAGTCTTTAAATTGTCATCATCATCATCATCATGATATGGGTAGACAACTAGATATGCTGTTTGGGGTGATCAAATTTTCATGCAAGGCTAGGCTAAGAGGGGCAGCACAAACTACTGAAAGTCAGCCTTACATACATTTGTTTGGCTGTCCCTGCTCTGCTGCCCCAGAATGCATTATGCAACCAAAGAAACACTCCTGCTGACTTGCAATTGTTTGGTTTGTTTCTTAAATAATAAATGGTGCCTTCAAAGATTTTTGAAAAATATTGGGCCAAATTCAGCGACACCAAGTCAGCCTACAATCTCTGCCCCATGAGAGGGCTTTGAACTGTTGGGGAGATCAGAGACTAGGGCACCTGACAGATGTGCCGATTTGGCCCATCTTTCCAGGTGGCCTCCATCCTCTGGACCCCCAGATGCAGTTTAACGCTGCCCCATCCTGGTGAAGGCAGCTGCAGTACTACCATCCGCCCTGCTCCGAGGGCAAACCTTCCTCGTGTACAGTTGCCTCTGAGGATGCAAAACTGCATCCCCCAGGCAAGTCATGTCCAGCGTGTAATAACCATTCTAGTTTATCATTTGGGATATCAAATCACATTTAAGAGTCCAATTCCCGCTTCCGTTGAAATCAATGGCAGAACTTTCTCCCCTTCCATACTCTTCCATTGACATGACAGCTTTGTGAAACTAAAACCAGAGAGGAAAAAAGGCAATAAAAATGGTACCTAAGAAAAGTTTCCCCATCTGTAAAATGGGAAGAACAATACTTCTCTCCTACTCTTATCTGTGATTTCTATTTAGATTGTAAGCTCTTTGGGGCAGGGACTGTCATTCACAGTTTGTTCCTACAACATGTAGCACAATAGAACTCTAAGGCCTCTGGCCTATGTTACCACAACATAGATCTATATTATGTAGAAACACGACCACTACCCATGTTAAAAGAACGTTCTTTAGGTCACAAAGTCAATGCCAGTTCTAAGGTTGCCTGCGCAACCTTAATCCTGCTCCCCTGTGTATCCATCCTGTGCATTGAAAGAGGCAGGATTCTGTGGAAAAAACAGCGTGAGACCACGTTATTAAAGACTGTGACGGATGCGCAAGGGGGAGAGACAACCATAAATATGGCATTTCCCAACTTTTGAAAAACTTGAGAAAGCAGAGGGAAAAGTATTTTCACCTTTTGCCACCATTCTTCTCTGGAGAAACAAAAGGGAGAGAGCTATACTTCTAAAAAGTGGGAGAAAGAGGGAGAAAAATGTCAACATTTTGAAAAGTCTGTTCCAAATGGAGTTGAAAAATGAAAGATTTTGAGAAAAATGTATTTTTTCTATGAAAATAAGTGTATTTGTTATCAAACCCCCCCCCCCTCCATTTTTTGACAATGTTTTTGACAAGTTGTCATGTCCAGTTACTAGTTTGGCACACTGACAATATTTTCCTAAGGAATGCAAGTAAGAGAAAGAAAATGATAATTTTTAAACAGGTTGTAACTCCGCCAAACCTGAATGATACTACCTGGGACCAAAAAAAAAGCGTCATATTGCTAGTCCTAGGGCTTTGTCTCTGCCAAATTTCATGGCTGCAATTAATGGAGGAGTAAGAGCTTCTCAAAAAAAGGCTGCAAGAATCTTTTATAATAGTGTTAGACAAAGTCTATACATGGGTTGCTATCAGCTCCCCCTATAAAAAAACAACCTTGAAGGCTAAAAATATCCTGCATAGTGGGGCCAGGAGAATCCTTGGATTTGTGAAATAAACATTAATCCATTGTGTCCAGAGTTCAAAACTGGACTTAGAATTCCAAGTACAAGTTTGATAACTTCCTCCTAACGGTCATTTATCAACATGACAGAAAAACCCCCACCACATAATTTGTCATCTTTGCTCAAGCAAGGCAGGCAGCAGACAGGAACAGCAGGCAGCGTGCCAGTCAGAGTGGAGGGAAGTTGCATAGCACCTGCATGCAATATGCCTGGCTCTAGCAGGTGCTAGTCACTCTCAAGTGGACTGAAATTCACACAGATAAGAGCAGAATTTAAACCAGACAACCAAAAAACAAAGCAGCTCATGCCAGGGTTGTGGGTCCATGCTCATTTCTAACAGACTCTTTTTTCCACATTTCCTCTTACATGTTCCAATTCCCAAAGCCACCACTGTCCGGGGCCAGATTAACACAGGGGCTTTAGGGGCTGCAGCCCTGGACCCCAGGCTAAGGGGAGCCCCGGCGCAGCAGGGCCCAGTCAGGCTGGCTGCATGTCATGACCCCACGCCGTTCCCAGAGACGGCCGGCTGCTGGCACGTCACCACGCAGCTCCCATCGGCCGGGAACTGGCCAACGGGAGCTGCAGGGGTGGTGCTTGTGGGCCTTGGCTGCGCACGGAGACATGCTGTCCCCCTCCCCGCAGGGGCACGCAGAGACGTGCCAGCAGCGGGCCACTTCCAGGAGTGGCATGGGGCCACGGCAGGCAGCCTGTCTGAGCCCTGCTGCGCCGCTGGCCTGGGAGCCACCTGTGGTAAGTGCCTCCCGGCCGGAGCCTGCACATCACACCCCCTCCTGCACCCCAACCCCCTGCCCTAGGTCAGAATCCCCTCCTGAACCAAATTCCCTCCCAGACCCTGCACCCCCTCCTGCACCCCAACTCCATGTTCCAGGTCAGAATCCCCTCCAGTACCAAACTCCCTCCCAGAGCCTGCACCCCTCACCCCTCCTGCACCCAAACTCCCTCCCAGAAAGAAACTAATGTAACAGCTGTCCTAAGATAAGAAGTAGGCTATTTTGAACTAACTATATTCTACATGTTTTAAGACTGAAATGTAACCACAGAACGGGCTTTATGTTAATTAAAAGGCAAGTTTAGTATAGCGTTAATAGCCTTGATGCCATAACTGTGATTGTTTTCTTTTAAATTAGGAAAAGACTTGTACACAGGGGCCCCACAAAATCTAATGGCCCCGGGCCCACAGGAGAGTTAATCCGGCGCTGACACTGTCCCCGCTTCCAAGTCCTTCTTTAAGGGCTCACTTTAGTCAATGAGACAGTTTCATCTGATCTTGGTTGAAGCCATTAGACTTTTGTTTCTACTGTGACGCCCATCAAAATGATCCAACCGAAGCATTACAAATCATTGCTTCTTTTGAGCTTCCCAAGGTGTCCCGCCTTCTCTATTTCTGTCTACGAGGCTGTTAACTCCTGGCCTTCATTTTATGTTTTGAACAGCGCAAAGCAGACATGGTTGGTGTTTAATGGAGCAAATCCAGCCCACCTTCCTCACCCCAATTAGCCACACTTACCCAATGGGGCTGTGTGCCCCATTCTGAGGCCCCCAGGGTAAAGCTGTTGTACGTGTCACACAGCTTTTACATTGTATTAAAATAAAAGAAATGGCAGAATGGGCATGAAATGCTCTCTCAGCTGACCCGGACAACTTTCACAAGCCAGACTCAGGTGGGTTTGGGAGGGGACTGTGGGCTTGATTTTGCAAGGCTGGGTCTTTCTGTATCTGGACAATGTTAAATGCAGAGGCCCAGAGCTCCCAACAGTTTCACTGGCAATAAAATGCCTCCTCTAGTGGTCGTGCAGCAGAGAGATATTAATACCACCGAGTGCAGCTACACCACCAGTGGAATGAATCTTATATCCACCAACACAATGCCTGGGGATGATAAGATAATAACACAGCAATAAAGTGTGAGTATCTTTGCAACCAGTTCTATGTTCCAATACAACCTGTACATTTAAACTATAAACGGTTTGATTAAATGAGATTTTTTTTAAAAAATTCCCACTGTACCATGCTTTTCACATAAAATAACCATTTTGAGACCCCACTTCCTGCAAATCAATTTTATAGAGGGAGCGCTCTCTCGGGGCATCATAAGCAGCATCAAAATGATGGACAGCAAAGGCTTCCATGATATTCTGCGATACACTGTGAAGTGAGAAGGTTCCAGAGTGTATAGGCTGTTTGTATGAAGCAGCTGATAGCACCAGTCTAGCCATGTAGTGGGAGAGGGTTGCCAGCCAGCCATCAAAGTCTGGAGGATTATCCAAGGTCTCTCAGTCTAAAGAGTTTGCTGAGAGATGTTTGGTGGGAGAATCGATTCAGCTTCACTTGTTCCCCGCCCTCCGTTTGACCATGTTGCTTCTGCGCTTATGACTAATTACTGCATAAACTCCAGTAGGGGGCAAACCTATTGAAGACAGTCGTCCCCTTCAGGGGGCCCCCATCGACCGCAGTAGTTCCATGCAGACCGTAAGCAGGTCTCAAATAGAGCAGTAAGCATAATACTCCAGATCAAACGGGGAACACGATAGGCCCAGGTAACAAAGTAAACACAAGGATGCTCCGGTATCTAGTTGTCTATGGCTGGGACTATGACCAATAAGCCAGGCATATTGCACGCAGGTGCTATGCAACTTGTCCTTCAGGAGCCAGCACAAAAAACTGCTCTCCCTCCCAGTCTCCTCTCCATTCAGCGTTCTCTCTCCTTTTAGCCGCCCCCTCCAGGCCTCACAGCTCTTGCAGGTGAAGCAAGGTGGGGATGACAGAGGCCACGTCAGCTCATTAACCCTTCCCTGGCTAGTGTGGAGTTTGTACTGACATCACATCCTCTTAGGTCAGGGGTAGGCAAACTTTTTGGCCTGAGGGCCACATCTGGGTGGTGAAATTGTATGCAGGGCCATGAATGTAAGGCTGGGGCAGGGGGTTGGGGTGCGGGAGGGAGTGCGGTGTGCAGGAAGGGGCTCAGGGCAAGGGGTTGAGATGCAGGAGGGGGCTCAGGGCAGGGGGTTGAGGTGCAGGAGGGGCTCAGGGCAGGGGGTTGTGGTGCAGGACAGGGTGCAGAGTGTGGGAGGGGGCTCCGGGCAGGGGGTTGGGGTGCAGGAGGGGGTGCGGAGTGCAGGGGGCCTCAGGGTAGGGGGTTGAGGTGCAGGAGGGGTACAGGGTGCAGGAGGGGGCTCAGGGCAGGGGGTTGCAGTGCAGGAGGAGATGCGGAGTGCGGGAGGGGGCTCAGGGCAGGGGGTTGGGGTGCAAGAAGGGCTCAGGGCAGGGGCTTGGGGGTGCAGGAGGGGTGTGGAGTGCAGGAGGGGGCTCAGGGCAGGGGTGCAGGAGGGGTGCAGAGTGCAGGAGGGGGCTCAGCGCAGGGGGTTGGGGTGCAGGAGGGGTGCAGCAGGGGGTTAGGGGGCTCAGCTTCCCTGCCTGCCCTGGCCCCGCGCCGCTCCTTGAAGTGGCCAGCATGCCTGGCAGTGGCTCCTGGGGGTGGGGTGGGGTGGGGTAGGCAGTTTGAGGCCATTACACTACGGCATTTTTTAAAACTAAAGTTAATGCATGCAAACAGTTAATAGTCCTCTCTGGCAAGCACAAGGACCCGTAAACCAATTTCTGCAGGATTTAAGCTTTCATTAAATATCTAGAACTCCAGCCATTCCAAATGTAAACTCAGCAATCCCGTAGTTTGCCCTCCCCTGTTTTAGGCAGTTGTTTCAAACATTTTAAAATTAAGATTAAAAATGCTCTTTCCAAATTCTAGAGCAGTGTCCGTCAGAAGCTCTCACGGAGTGCTTTACTAACACTGAAGGACTGAACTTCTCAGTCCCCATGCTCAGGAAGCATTATCCCCTTTGCAGGAGGGGAAATTGGGGTTCAGCGAGGTTAACAGAAAATTGATGGCAGAGCTGAGAAAGGAGCTCAGAACTCCAGGCTTCCCCAGTCATGCATTGTGAACATAAAACCTACCCCAATCTAATCCATCTAGGTATTTCTACGCACCATTGGATCATTTCCCCAAGAGTGCACTGCCTGCCTCCCAGGAAATAGGGTTTCCGTCCAACGAGCGGCTAGCAGTTTGGCATGAAATAATTCCTAATAAACCCCACCTCCCTGAGCCTATACTCCCACCAGCTAGTATCGGGTTAGTCCTCCAGCGAGTAGGTTCTTAATACACTTTTTAAGTGTCGGTCTTAAGGGATGCACTATAGAACATGTCCTATAAATGCAATAATCTTATTACGAAGTTGCCTTCTTTCTATAAAGATTGGGGGAAGAATCAGATTCAGTCTGACAGGAAAAGGGATGGGACAAGGCATTAGGAACTAGAGGGGATGGGCTAAATCACACCCCTTGTGAATCATAATCTCATTCCCTAAGGTCACGAACGGAAAAGTCTTGTGTGGCTACCAGACTGTGGAATGCTGTACTTTGCAGAGGGTCACAGGATGGCAGCACTTGAGAGTTCACTCACTCTTTCAAGCATTTGGCATATTTGTTTTTTAAAAGGGCTGAAATGAATTGTTGTCTCTCCCCCCCAGTCGATCTGACTCCCATGTTGCGTTATCGACTGAAATGTAAAGTGTCTCAGTGGATTCCTTGCTTTTGTCCTAATTCAGCATACATGGTCCATGGCTCTGTTGCTCTAGCATGAACAACATACATTATGAATGTCTTTGTAATTCACAGGTTACCAGATCGCCTCTTGGGAGATTTATCACAGTCCCTTTGCAAAACCCTTGGACTAGTCTGCATATATTAGCTATACTTTATCTCACTATGTGATCTTCCAATATCAACCCAAGGCAGTTTCCTCTGCAATCTGTTCTTGTAATCTGTGGGGAGGAGGGCAGAATGTCCTCAGGGGAGCTAAATGCTTGTTTGTTGACAGTTTATAATGGTAACCTGAACACAGCAGGAGGAAAAAGAAACACCTGTAATGTGATTCTTTCACAACTGCACAATGGGCTAGATCAGGAGTGGGGAACCTCTGGCCCAGATCTGGCCTCCTGCTTAATTTCATCCACCCCGTGGCAAGTCTCTGTGCCACGGGCCAGAAGCCCTGAACCTCGGCGCCACCCCGGGGGGCTGGAGCCGCGAGCACCAGCTCACCCGCTGCAGGGGGAAGCTAGGGTGCCAGGCCAGTCACTTGGCTGTCCCAGCGGCCCCGAGGCGTAGGGGCGATCAGGGAAGCTCAGAGTCCGTATGTGCCTACCCCCGCCTGCAAGTGCCGCCCCTCAGCTCCCATTGGCCGGGAACTGTGGCCAATGGGAGCTGTGGGGGCAAGCAGCGCGCACAGCCGCCTGGCCACATTGTGTCCGCTTCCAGGAGCAGCGCAGGGCCAGGACGGGGGAAAGCCTGCCTTAGCACCGTTGTGCTGCTGACCGGGAGCCACTTGAGGTAAGTGGTGCCCGGCCGGGGCCCATATCCCTCATCCCCTTCTGCACTCCGGCCCCAGCCCTGAGCTCCCTCCCACATCCCAATCCCCGCCCACAGCCCACACCTCCATCCCAACCCCCCTGCCCAAGGTCAGAACTCCCTCCCGCAATCTAATTCCCTTTCAAAGCCTGCACCCCCATCCTGAACCCACTGCCCCAACCCAGAGCCCCTTCCTGCACCCTGAACCCCTCATTTCTCGCCCCACCCCGGAGCCTAGGGGAAGCCCCGAACCTCTGTGCCCTGCCCCCACCCGGGGCTGTGTGTGGCCCGCGACTGATTTTTTCTGTGCGTCTGTGGCCCCTAATAGAAAAAAGGTTCCTATCCCTGGGCTAGACCGTCAGCTGGGTAAATGGAGCTACACATGTTTACACCACAGGATCTGGCCCAACAGCTGTAAGTACAGGTCACAGAAATAGCACCATTTCAAAGGCTTCCTTAACAGGGAAGACTTGCAGTAATGCTAAATGTTTCCCACCCAGAGAGAAGAGTCCTGAGCTGCGAGAAGCCTTCAGAAAGATACACACACACACACGGGTCTCACACCAGTTTTACACAGACATAGCCTCATTGATTTTAGCAGAGTTACCCTTGATTTACATAGGTGTAACGGAAGGAAAATCAGGCCCACATTCTGATTCAAAGAGGCCCATTTTATTTCGGTCCCACTCACATAGCAACGATTGTGCTGGGAGGACCCAGCCATATGGTTATATGTGCCCTACTTCAACCACTTGTTATTTTGCTCAGTGCAGGAATTAGTGGCCGAAATTCTGTGACCTGTGTTATGCACAAGGCCCTACGTTTTCGGTATTTACTAACGTTCTCCAAAAAATTCCCAGGTTTTGAAAAAGCCAATATTCGGGTTTGATCCATTTAAACTTGAATTTTGGCTTTTTTGGGACCTCTGCCCACTGTTCACTGTGAGTACCAGGCACCCTCCACCCCCTCTCCTTCGTATTCACACATCACTTTGGAAAATCCAGGCCCAGGTTTCTACCGTATAACAAGATTAACTCAGTAGCTTTGTACAGCAGGTGTCCTTCGCAGTGTACACTTTATACCGTACACAGGATATGACCATCCTCAGTTATTCAAACCTTTGTCACCTCTTGGCTTCATTACAGCAATGAGATACACCTGGGCACAAAACCTTCAGCACACAGGAAACTCCAGCTAGTACAGAACGGTGCAGCACGTCTCCTCAGCAAAACAGGCTACAGTGAGCACATCACACCTGTCCTCCGCTCTCTATGCCGGCTTTCCATAGTCTTTCTAAGCAAGTTCAAGGTCTTGGTCTTTATCTTCAAAGCGCTCTACAGCCTGGGTCCAGGATACCTAAAAGACTATCTCTAAAGCTCCAGGATGAAGACCACGGCTGACAACTTTGCTCCTCTGGCCCAGTGGGAACTCTCAACAATAAGAGTAAAGCTTGTTTGTGCAGGAAACAGAACTTTCCCCGGGCCTGGTCCGAGACTGTGGAATGAACTCCGCCAAGTTCTAAGAACCGTCACAAACCTAACCCCTTTCCGTTTCAAGCACAAGGCACATTTCTTTGACCTTGCCTTCTCTAATAGTGCACACGCTTCTCCCTGTGGAGAGAGGATGGGTACTACTATAAAGAGGTCAGTATAAACACATATACTGAATAGAACAGAACCAAAAAAATAACAACCAGGAATTGAAAATACTACCTGTGTGTGCAACATGAACAAGTTAAGATGAAAGCCTGTATTTCCTGATTGGTTTTTAGTAACTGTGTAAACTAATTATTTATTAATTTTAATTATTCATTATTTTATTTAATTTATTATTTTAAATCTACATAAATAAAATTAAATAATGATGCCTATCCAAGGCTTTAGGTGCTCTAGTATTATGATACAATAAATACAATTACATTAAATCTCAGCAGCTTTAAAATGACTGGTTCCACAGGCTAGCCAGCTAGCCACCTATTCCCCTTTGGTTATGTCTATACTGCAGTTATACTCCCAGGGCTCGGGCTGTGGGGCTGTAAACTTGCGGTGTAGGTGTTAAGGCCTGGAGCCTGAGCTTTGGGACGCCACAAGGGGGGGCAAGTCCCAGAGCCCAGGCTCAAGCCCGAGCCCAAACTTCTACCTTACAATTTTACAGCCCCACAGCCCGAGCCCTGCGAGCCTCAGTCAACTGTCACGGGCCAGCTGTGGGCGTTTAACTGCAGCATAGACATGCCCCTCATTATCTAGGTAGCCCACCCTCAGCCCTCTCCAAAAATCCTCTCAAACTGATTCTTTTGCAGCGTGCCCAGAAAGACACCAAATTCAGACTCTCTCAGACCAAGGGGGGGACAAGTTCTGCAGTCTCAATACCCTCACAGAGAACATCGCACCAGTCACCTCCTCTCTTCCATAAAAAGGGGGATCCAGCTCGGTAGACCAGCTGAGACAGTATGGTACAGGGAGGGTGCAGTCTGTCAGGTCCGGGTGGTCCCAGGCCATCTAGGGGTTTATTAGGCCATAACCAACACCTTAAACTCCACCCAGAAGCCAGTGGGAAGTCAGTGCAGACCGTGGAGCCCTGGTATCATAATGTAGTATTTTGCATTTCATAAATATTTCAGATAAACACAATATCATTGAAAAACATTCAAAGAGGTAGGGAGAGGAGATGCAGGATGAGTAACAGAAGGTCAAAGACGCTTTGGACAGGTCTCTCCTACCTCCGGTCGTTTCTCCTTCTTCTGAATAGTTTTTTGGTGTGTGCAATTTCAGCCTCATGTGGCAATGGATGATAACCCTGGTTAAAAGAGGAAAAAAAGGCGATTGTGAATTCTGAGATCTATGAGGCAGAGATGTTTAAATAGTTAGAACTGGGTACTGGATACTAGTCCCACTGTGTGGATGTGGGTAAATTACACGTTGCTCCTTAGAGAGACAAGGTGGTTGAAGTAGAAGAAGAGCTCTGTGTGGCTCGAAAGCTTGTCTCTCTCACCAACAGAAACTGGTCCAGTATAAGATATTACCTTACCCGCCTTGTCTCTCTAATATCCTGGGACCAATACGGCTACAACTACGCTGCATGCATTGCTCCTTGTCTGTCCTACACAACAAGAAAATCGGTAGCACAGATTAAACTTTATAAATGCATCTCTCCCTCAGCTTGCAAGATCTGTAAAACAGGCATCATGACAACTACCTCAGGGCAGCTCTGGGGGTTAGTTAATCTGAACCCATCTGAAACTCTCAGATGAATGGTGTTATACAACGTAAACTTAAAGGATTATTATTAACGGCACCCGATATCTGATTTACTGGGAATTCAGGCACTCATGCCACTGAAATGTTATTTGTATCACTATGATAAGGGTGCTGTTTTATTTCCATTATAAACCATCCACTCTTTTTTTTTAAACTCAGCAGTAAAAATTTACAACATTTATTTGGAAAGATAAGGAGCAAAATTTAGCTGACAGAGCATTGGAGTGAGAGTCAGCAGGAATGTCACATCGTGTGCAGCTTCATGTCCACCTCCCATCACCACAACTTCATTTTGATATTAGGGTTCATCAGAGAACAGCAATACTCTATGCTTTGTGCTCTAATATACTCCCTGTATGCTTCTGTGATCAGTTACTTTATACACAAACCGCAGCCGCTATATACTACAAAGCCTATCACCCTCGTAACTTCGTTACAGAACCTACTATCTAGGATAACTAGTTAGGGAGACCGTGTTGCCTAGAAACCATGTTGCCTAGAAATCAGAACAAGCCCACTGTGAGAGTCAGAACACTCCTGGCTTCTATTCCTGGCACCCCATTTATTCACTGTTTTAGCACAGGTAAGTCAATAAATAAATCACATACTTAGTGCTTAAAAAGCATTTTTCCATCCTCACGGTGCTTTACCATTATTAATTAACCCGTACAACACCTCTCTCATATAGGGGCATATTATCCCCATTTTACAGATGGGGAAACAATAAGTGATTTGCCCGGCCAAGTTAGTGAAAGAGCTGGGATTAGAACCCTGGCTCCTGGCTCCCAATTTTATCCCCTATCCCTTAGACTATGCTGTGTTCACTGTGACTCAGTTTACCCATCTGATAAATGGGGAGGATTTTACTTACTTTCATCCTACGGGTGTTGTGAGGCTTCACTGATGCTCACAAAGAGTTTTGAGGTTCTTAGATGAAAGGCACTAAATAAGTGCAAAGTATTATTTATTTTCTTGGATCTATGAAGCCATGATAACCACCAAAGGCAGTAAAAATATTTTATTTATGCACTACAGTACTTCCCAGGCTGGCAGTAAAAGCACTGTAAAAATCACTCTTTATATTTCCATAACAATCCATCTTCTCCTCTGAGTTACAGTCTCTGCCTCAAAGCTAATGAATCACCACATGAGAGAGGCCACCAGAAAGTGGCATGCATCTGGGGAGGAGAGAGTATGTCTGAGCATGTAGCAGTTCTTTGTTACACTGGCAAAACAACAGGACACACCTACCACACTTTCAAAAGTTCCCTCTCTCCCAACACCTCAGTAAAAGTTATTAGAGTTCACTTTAGTAGCCATTACAATAGCAAGAATACCACTTCCAGATCCTCGTGGGAGATGGTACAGAAGTGCAAAGGTCTTTATGAACATTAATGAATTTAGCCTCACAACCTGCCTGTGAGCTAGGCAAGCATCATAGCTTCAGACATTTTAAGGCCAGAAGGAAGTGTTATGATAATCAAGTCTGAGCACTTGCATAATACAGTCCAGAGAATTTCATCAAGTGGCTCCTGCATGAAGCCTATAACTTTTTGTTGAGCTAGAGTACATCTTTTAGAAAGACATCCTATCCTGATCTGAAGGCTTCATATGATGAAGAATCTATCACAGCCGTAGGTAAATTGTTCCAAATGTTTACACTTTGTTTAAGTTTGCCTAGCTTCAATTTCCAGCCTTTGGACCATGTTAAGTGTCCGTCTGCTAGATTAAAGAGTCCTCTGCTACCTGAAATCTACTCCTTATGTAGGTATAGCTCATGTGCAAGTCATTTCTGAACCTTCTCCTTCACCATTTTACATATGGGGAAAGTGATGCACAGAGAGATTGCATGACTCAGCCCAGGTGCCACAAAATTTGTGGAAGATCCAGGACTAGAAACAGTTTTCCCAACTCTCTATTATGTATTTAACCACAAGACCGTCTCTCTGCTCTTGAAATCCATATCAAGATGCCCTTAATACATACGTTACAGTCTCTGCTACAACATATAAGTAGTGACAATGTGTGTTATTGAAACCCAAGAGGAGATGACACTGTATTCGTTTTCAAGCAGATTAATCTTGGAGTGTCCAATGGGGCTACTGTGTAGTTCAGCAAAGTACAACAACATGGTGTTCTGCAGTAACTTGCTGTAAGGCCATTCACCTGGCATCATAAATACTGTTCCATTTATGCTTGCTGGATCTTGTCTCACAATTCTACATAGCACACCACTGATTAAGGAAAAGATACTAGAGTACTCGGCTACTTTGCTGAAGAACCCTGTAGTAATGCAGTGCAGGAAAGTTTGAGGCCATTACACTACGGCATTTTTTAAAACTAAAGTTAATGCATGCAAACAGTTAATAGTCCTCTCTGGCAAGCACAAGGACCCGTAAACCAATTTCTGCAGGATTTAAGCTTTCATTAAATATCTAGAACTCCAGCCATTCCAAATGTAAACTCAGCATAAACTGATGCATTGCTGCATGTCTCCCTCCTCACACAGGAGCTCTGCTGTTGCTCAAAACTTTACCAAGCAGCAGCAGAGCAAAATTAACAAAACTCTGGTTATCAGCATGGCATGTGGAAGACAGAATGATTACATCTGAGGGAATCTTCTACTCAGATGGGGCCTGCAGGGGACCTGAATGTGTCTGGACAGGAGAAAATTCTATGTCCCTATCAGGAAGTTAGGAATCTCCCTTTTCCATGGGGCACAGATCCCTTTTTCTAAACCCAGTCATGAGACTTTTATGTTTTCTTGGGGAGTGGAAGAGAGGAAGCCACCAGTCCTTGATTGGACATATTTTGGGGTTCTAGCAGGGCTAATTTTGGGGAAAGGAAGTCTACAATGGGGAGGAAGGGCATTGTAGCAGGCTAATTTAAAAAAAATGGCTGAAGCTGCTCAGAGAACTGGAATGTTAGAGTAATTCTTGGACAGATGGTTTAGAGAGCAGTCAAAAGGTTCATAATAAAATAATGTATTACATGGTTCCACTATGTATCTGACAGATATCCCCATTACGTGTGGCATAGTCATATTTTTACACACACACGTGTGTACACACTTGTTTTTAAGGTGACTTTTCTGAGGACAATCTGGATCTCAAGTGTGGTTTTCCAATCAGAAAATATTATTTTTCGGTAACCACACCTAATTAGCAGGTGCACTCTTCCCATTCAGTATGAAGGTGTAACTGACTGAGATGTAGCCAAAGGGGCAAGTTTAGCTAAGCAGTGGACTGGACAGGCAAATACTCAGCATTTTCTGCTACAAGAAAATTGGGATAGGAGGCGGCCATTTTAGTTTATGGCCTCCAGGCGAACACATCAATGAGTCAGTGCCTTCTCTGGTGGGCAGTAAGCGTCACACCCTGGTCCCCACAACAGTCTCAAGCAAAGGAGTTGGTTCAATTCCTCTCCGGGCAAGCGGTAAAATTATCTTCTCCTTTCAGGCCACAGAGCAGCTGTGGTTTGAAATTAACAAGCAACCGCTACTGCTGTTGGACAATGTGATTTTTCACAGCCTGTTTTTATATATAATTTTAGATAAGATACACATGCACAGTGTAAGAGGGTGGTCTTCCCCCTTTAAGGGTAGTGGGTGTCTGGGTCCAGACAATGCTGTTCCAAGGCCTAGCCCCCTCTGAAGAGCGGGTATGCAGTGATGCACAGTTCCCTGACGAATCTGGGGAACTGAAGTTCTTTGGGGCAGCTGGCAGTCTCATGACTAGCCACCATGTACGTAAGGCAACTCTATAACTTAGCTTAGCAGAATAAAGATCACGCTCCAGAGCTCCCAAGTAGAGGACTTGGGAGAGAGACCTCCAGGGAGTACGAGCCCACTGAGAGAGAAACCCCAGTTAAGAGGGCTACGAAGGATTGTGAAGCCCTAAAGGGAGGTGAAGTCCTGGCAAAGAATGGGTAAGACTTTTGAGCCTGGCGGGAGGACTATACAAGTGCTGAAGCTCATTGTAAACTAAAGCCTAGGGAAGAGGGGTGGCAGGTTTTGAGTGTCATTTTAGGGTAATTAACCAGACCCAGAAAGGGAGCAATATTGTGAAGCCAGCAGGTGTGATGGTTTGTTTGATATGAGATAGGAAGGTAAACTGAGGCAGTAGTTGGGCCTGAGGCTGGACTGGGTGAACCACTGCTATGGGCAGATAAATGCCTATGCAGGGGCAAACACACACACACACACACACACTTCGCTGTCTGCATTTTAACCACTTAATACATCTATTTTAACAATTCTTAACCCCCTGTTGCCCCACCCATAAGACTCGAGAAATGGGGCAGCTCTCTTTGTTGCCACAGAACCATTTACATACAAAATTCCATAGAGAGAACAAATAAAAATCTTTCAAGAACATGCTGACATTCTGCAGCAGCCTCGGAACCTGCCTCCCCCCTCCCACCCGCCACCCCACAGCAAACCACTCTCTACGCTGCACTGTCAGACTCATGAACTTATTAACCCAGGTTTCCCTGGTTACTCATCTGGGAAAGACTTAATGAAGTGGGGGTGGGAACCAGGGGAGAGAGGTTATATTTAAAGCCACTCTTATGGCATGTGCTGTTACAGTATTTGCAGGCTTCATGTTCTGTAACGTCTGCATAGGAAATTATACAAACTCAACCACTCCTTCTGTCCATTTCACTGACAATGTTAAACCACAGGAAGAAAAACAGATTAAGCCAATTATGCCATCATGAAGTTAACATAGCCTGCCTGACCCCAGGGGTCCAGTCAAGGGACTCCTAAAAGCGACGTCCTTACCAATTAAATGGTCTCAACCCAGCCATATCTGATCACCATCCCCGATCTAGCTTCTCAAAAACTCGTGTGTAAATTTATTCTGTGGTGGATAATTTCGAAGAGGTGTATCAGGGATAGTGCGGATCTGGCTGAAATTTAAGGGGCTGCAAAAGGTCAAATGTTGTCACTTTGCCCTCTGCTGGTAGGGACCATTTTATTCATTATGGTTTTCAGATGTGCATTTCCCTGCAGAAAAGAGCTGCCTTCATTTTTTTTTTTGTTTTACGGATGTTGTCTTTTCACAACAAATACTTAGAGAATTATGACAAAAGGGTAGTAAATTAACCAAGTAGCATCTTAGTTTAAAATAGCCACGTTGGAGCCAGGACAGCAGAAAAGAGCAAGAGAAATAGCAGGGTTTGTCGGCAAAAATAATGGGTGCTGAAAAATCATTTGGCATTACCAAGGCATTATTGGATGTGAGCTTTATCTCAGTGAGATTTTTACCACCGTCCTGCCCATGCAAAGAAACATCTCGCCCCTCAGTTTATCCTAAAGAAATGGCTGCAGAAGGCTTGAACTGAACAGGTGGGTTATGAAATCTACAGTAGATTCTAGTAGTCTCGCCCCATTTTATTGTATGCAAACCCCGGGTGTCTTTTTTGTTTTACTTTGAAGACACTGACGGTGTTATCACAAAGGTAAAATATCATCAGCTGGAGCCAGTACAAAAAACGGCAGTTCCAGAACTGACCTAGAAAGAAAACAAACCTGAACTGACACAGAAACTCATGAAACATTGTGAGAAAAAGATGTTAATCTGACTACAAAAGGGATTATTTACTCCAGGGCAGGAAAGTCCCGGACACCATAAAACCACAGCTACATTTATTTACGGAGATTTTACCGTGTCAGTGTCACGCTCTCAGCACTTTACAGTCAGTACCAAAAAATTCTAACCACTAACGTTTGTCCAACTGCCATATGAAACTCATAGCTCAACCTCCTCCTGCCCCAACTCTTCTCCCAAACGTCCCGTTCATCTTCTCTCCAAGGCACTGTAAAGTACATGAAGTCTAAGCTGACATGAGGCTCAGAGAACAGATATGCATTATGAAAAGAGAATACACTACACAGAATTCAAGAGTTAAATCACAACCACCTCCAGTGACAAAACATAGGGTGGCTCTTTGATCAGCATTGCAAAATTGTAACAAAAAATGTCCTTGTCCTCATACACAAGCTACTCACTCACTTTAGAGTGGGCGGGGCTTTGTTTGTGGGTAGAACTTGGGACAGCACCCCCACCAGTTTGACCCTGACCACCTGCCCATCCGATTTACACGATCAAGGCCAATACTTTACAAAGCAAAGAATAACTATTGTTTGTGTTTTGGCTGGAGACAGTTCCTTGGAGACTACCTGCTATTCCCTCCTCCCATTCCAGGAATTTCCACAGCACTCAGCCTTTCATTCACTTGTGAATGTTACAGGAGGGGAATTTTTTCTCCCTGTAGAAGATGGCAATGGCATGGCTCAAATCCTTGACCTGATTCACATGCCACAAAGTTGTACCAAACAATGACAGGAAGCTGCAAATAAACTATTTCCCTTCTACGAAAATTCAGATGATAAATTTATTCCTTCAAATTCCAAAGTATTCATTTTTTGTGGGAAGGTGTTTTTAGTAATACAGTCGCTTCTGCATAAGGAATCAACTGGTTTTCTTCCCTTAACTGAACTGGAAATCGATGGGATAAGCCACAACAGGTTTGCAAAATGCTCTGACCAAACAAAGATAGAATCTGAATTGTCAAAGCACTTTCATTAAAATAGGACCCTTCCACTCCACCAAAACCACAGTAAACTGGATCGCTTCTTAATCCGACTCATCAACCATCTTCCAACCTTACTGCTAGGTCTGGGGCTAGATTAGACCAGGACAGGAACGTGTAACAGAGTTTCCAATCTCCACAAGGACTGGAACAGAGCGTGGAAAATCTGCAGCTGCCTCCATCCTAGTTGCTGCAAGCCTTACAAGCTCCACGGCAGACAATTGAGAAGTCGATAAGCTCTGCAGCTGCCCACTGGAGCTCAGAGGCACCGTAACAGGATGTTCATGCTTGGTGAATCAGGACATCCCATCCCTACTGACGGGTAATTCATCCAAATGAGATGGGTGGGAAGTTGCTCCTTGAGAGATGTTCTGATTTAGAGGATTTCCTGGTTAACTGCTTCCCTATTAAGTGGAGTGTACTGTAAATGTACGATGGCCATTAAAGGCTAAGAGGCACATACAACAACAGTAACGTTTAGTTGCGGCAGAAATGCAGTTTTTAGTTTCAACAGGAGAATCTCTCTTGGAGGCACAGAGGAGGTCAGAGGGAGGTTATAGAACCCACTGTGGCTGCTATGGTGAGCGTTTTTATGATGTATATATAAAACTCTCTCTTCAGTGCATTAAGGTATTGTACACGGGGCCATTTCCACACACGGCCCCGCTCTCCCAGTTTGCCCCAAAGACTCAAAGCTTTCTTGGGGAGCCACAATGAAGCATTTGGTTCAGATGTTGCATGGACATTGCAAGCTGACTGCTAGTGATAATTTATGTACACCTTTCACAAAACTCCAGTCGTTACAAACTGTACCCCCATAGTGATCAGGTCACTTCATCCCACCAGTGAAACACATAAGCCCCAACTGAACAGCAGGAGCGTGACTACACAACACTGTTCAGGAGGCAGCATAAAGAACAGATCTGCAGTTAACATTTTTGGGATCACTGGGTAGGCAGAATATAATATTCCCACTTGGAACTGGGCTTGAACCTCACTTTTAAGGAGTGTGCTTACACGTGCTCTATGATTCAATTTTAAATCTCAACCCTGGAGCTTTTCAAGATATAGAATCATGAAATCACAGCAATGTAGGGCTGGAAAGGACCTTGGGAGGTTATCCAGTCCAGCCCCCTGAACTGAGGCAGGCCCAATTATACCGAGACCATCCCTGACAGGTGTTTGACTTCAAAACCTCCAATGATGGGAATTCCACAGCCCCTGTTGGAAAACTATTCCAGAACTTACCCTAATAGTCAGAAAGTTTCCTCTAATATCTAACCTAAATCTCCCTTGCTGAACATTAAGTCCATTTACTTCTTGTGCTTCCTCCAGTGAACATGGAGAACTGATCACTGCCCTCTTTATAACAGCCCTTAACATGTTTGATGACTGTTATCAGGTCCCCCTCTCAGTCTTCTTTCCTCAAGACTAAACATGACCAGTGTTTAATCTTTTCTCATTTTTTAACCCTTTTCTCATGTTTGTTGCTGTCCTCTAGACTCTCACCAGCTGTCCTCATCTTTCTTAAAGTGTTGCACCCAAAACTGGACACAGATCTCCAGCTGAGGCCTCACCAGTGCAGATTGCTTCCCGTGCCTTACATTGACACTCCTGTTTAAGACTCCCCAGAATTATATTAGCCTTTCTCTCAACAGCAACACATAGTTGACTCATATTCAATTTGTGATTGACTAAAACCCCAGACACTTTTCAGTTATTTCCCATTTTGTAGTTGCACATTTACGTTTTCCTTGCTAAGTGTAGTACTTTGCACTTGTCTTTATTGAATTTCTTCTTACTGATTTCAGACCAATTCTCCAATTTGTCAAGGTCCTTTTGAATTCTAATCCTGACCCCCAAAGTGCTTGCAACCACTCCCATCTTGGTATCATCTGCAAAGTTTATAAGCATACTCTCCACTCCATCATCCAAGTCAATAATGAAAATATTGACTATCAGGACCCAGCACAGAGCCCTGCACCATCCCACTATATACATCCTACCAGTCTGACAGAGTACAATTCAGATATATCAAGACTTTAAAAATCCAGAATGTCCAAAGTCCCATAGCACGAACTGCCTCTGGAAACATATTACAACTCCTGGCTGCTATGTTCATCATGGTGCATGGTCCCCAGGGGTTGGTGAGTCAAAACCAAGGGCAACCCCACCAACTCCAATCAGAAAAGTGAGGTATTGATGCTCTGGAAACAGCCTATTGAAGTCTCTTCTATGTTGTACAGAAACAGGACTCTGCAGAGGTTCTCAAACTTCCATAAAGTACTGTAGGAAGAATATAAATAACAGACAAAAGAAATTCCCCTTTGTTACAAGAATCTGCAAATGCGAAATCAGTTACAATCTGACTTAGGAAACACGGGGAGTTTTTCCCAGGTTACAGAAAAATGGGAACAATACCTCACAAGTGGAAGTAACCGTAATTGTTTTAACTGATGTTATTTTAGTGTTGTTTACATTTATTGTTTATTTATATGTGTTTCCTTCACCCAGGTCATACTCAAAAACAGACTTTACTACCGGTGTAACTATTCGGTCTACAAATAGACCAGTACATCCAATAGATATGGATACAACAACCACAGTGCTGCGTGGAGCCATCAGAGGAGACTCAAAGAAACCAGTTTTAAAATAAACCATGTTGGGGAAGTGGATGTCTCTCCCAGGCAGTCAGGTCTTTTTAATACTAGGACGCTGGTTTGAATGATGCTCAGGTCACCTCTGACCAAAGGTCATTAGCTACCAAAAGCTAATGTTTT
The DNA here is from genome assembly GCF_002925995.2 of Terrapene triunguis. NCBI lineage: Eukaryota > Metazoa > Chordata > Testudines > Emydidae > Terrapene > Terrapene triunguis. Next base: position 8,537,017 of record NW_020664420.1, on the reverse strand, counting down.
GTGGTCTACCTTAAATGGGAGTTCAGAGTCAGCCAGTAATTCAGGGCAGATATTCGCATGACATCCACCTGGGGATGGTGGGAAATGACCTCTCCCCCATCAAAATTGGTAGTCTCAGGCATGAGACCCAGGATTAAGTAAGCCATGGAGCCTGAACGCCGCTGCTACCCCCAGAGATGGTCTGTTATGGAGTGGTCCATCACTACAAGTGGGGAGACCTAAGGGGCAGGTGATTGGGGCAAGACTAAATGGGTAATTAATATTAATTTCCTTTAAATCCCAAGGGAAATGGGAAGGTGGAAACCAGCTGCAGGGTGTGCTCTGGAAATGTGGTTTCTCCTTTCCTTGGAGCTTGTGGGTTTACGTTAGATGGGGATATTCTTCTGGAGCTGAGCGTGACTGCGATGTTTGGGAGACTCCATTTTAAGTTAGGGGAGGGAACTGATTGCCTGGAGCCTACAAAAGGAGGGGCTTAGGTGCTATAAAGCCTACTGGGGAGCTTAGTCTGAGCAGAGGTCTGCTCTATCTTTGGAAGACCTAGCTACTCTGGCTTAGGCATAGGCCTGCACTAGCCTTGAAAGACTGAGTGTAGCCTGGAAGAGGCCTGTACTAGTCTGAATAGACCTTGCTAAACTCTGGCTGATTCCAACTCTTAGCAGGGGGCAGGGAGAATTATTTAAGCTGGGAGCTACAATATTACCATGTGGTTATAGGAATTTTTGTAACTTAAGTTATTTCAGTTCCTCTGGGACTGAAAATTGCTTAAATATGATTTTCCCTATATTTTTGGTGTTCCTGAGTTTGTTGGGGTTTTTTTGCCTTTGACCCCTTCGTGGTGTCTGAATCTATGGCCCACAGTTCACACCCATTACGCCACTGTAGATAAAGGACTTCAATCTCCACAACTTTCAATCTGGCCCTTCTCAGCAGCAACTACAAAGAAGTGAGAAGAGCATGCATGGCTAATTCACTGATGTATCACCACATTGGCCATTAATGTAGAAGCTGGCACAATGAGAAGAAGTGAGCGCTTTTGCCCTGTTTCTTACAGAAGTAAGAGGGGAGATTATCCTTCATTCATTTCTCGCTTTACAGCAATATTTCAGCACCTGCATTTAGTGCAGGTATATAGGGCCAGACAGTTAGTCTAAATATTGTATCAAGCCAACATATGCCCTTCAGAATTCCACTTGGGAAAAGCCCTATAAATTTCATAGAGAATGAGAACCTCCCTAAAGAATTTTTAAACCAACCTCCAATGGGCGTTGGATCAACCCCTGAATCATTCTCTAAGTTCAAAAGAGTAATTTCTATTAAATCCTATTGATTTTGGGCCCTAATAAATGCTGCATGACTTTTCCATTGGCACATCAGCTTTCACTGAGATAATCACTAGATGTGTCCACCCCAAATTTTCCATTCAGCCTTTTGCTCCTGAGATTGCAGAGACTCTTGAAAAATTGTATCCAAGAGTCTTTTGGTTTCATTCTCATCAAACAAAACCCTTTTTATAAATATACACTTACACACATTCCCCCATCTTGGCTGGCCCAGAGTTCTGCAGTGTGGAACTTTCAGCTCAGGGAATTCATGTATTTCTCAGTGGAGACTGGAGCATTCATAATAAGTGACTTCCCCATCACAAAAACAACGAGGAGTCCTTGTGGCACCTTAGAGACTAACACATTTATTTGGGCATAAGCTTTTGTGGGCTAGAACCCAATTCAATCAGGGTCAACTGTTGGGAATGGGCCACATCCACCCTGACTGAATTGACCTCGTTAGTACTAACCCCCCACTTGGTAAGGCAACTCCCCATCTTTTCATGTGCTGTATATTTATTCCTGCCTACTGTATTTTTCACTCCATGCATCTGATGAAGTGGGTTCTAGCCCATAAAAGCTTATGCCCAAATAAATTTGTTAGTCTCTAAGGTGCCACAAGGACTCTTCGTTGTTATTGCTGATACAGACTAACACGGCTACCACTCTGAAACCTTTCCCCATCACAGTAACAGAGTGATAATTAAATTACCATAAAAACACTACGAAGCTCACTCTTTCCTTTCAGCATTAATGGACACGGTGAGAATAACTGAAGCTATTTTTGCAGCACTATCAATAGTTAGCACTCCTAAGGCACCTTCCAGCAGAGGGTCCCCAAACGCTTTACATATATTAATGAATTAAGCCTTGTAACACCCCAAGGAAGCAGGTCTGAACTATATCATGATGTGTTTTCCTGCTCTGCTGACTGGCAGGGGAACAGGGCAGGGTCCTGAATTCCTGACTGATCTCTTCTCCCACTCAGTGAAAAGAGGTTGCCAGCTCAGGTGAGTAAGATCAATCCCTAGAACCCACTAAGGTCATGATCCTGCACCATGGAAGTCAATGGGAATTTTGCTGCCAACTTTAATGGGAGCAACATCAGGCCCCTTGAGATCCATGCATTCAAGACTCCCTTGCTGCCGACAGCCTACAGAAAAACACAAACCTCTGGTATCTGTCACAAATCTCAGGGCACATCACTACGCAATTCTTCCTGGCTCCTTATGCTGTGTTTTAGGTATTTTCACAGTACAATTAAGCCAGCTCACAATCTCCTCTACTGAAGTCAAGACTTTGTTCCTGGAACTTTCTGTCTATACCTCAAACAAATTTTCTGTCTTTTTCTTTCCTTTCTCCAATCCCCGACTATCCTACATGGGCCAGCAGAGGTAAGTTAAGGACCATCTTCCTGACATATCAGCTAAACCCAGGGACCAGAAAATCTGGAAGGACCCCCGAGGGTTGATTATTCCCCCCTCCCCCTTTGAACAGGGTTTCGTCTTCTGGAGAAGTACAGGAAACTTTATACAAGATATCGCCTTTTCTATTTGCCAGAGGAATCCTTTTGGGCTTTGACCTGGACCACACAGTCAAAAGACGTGAGCCCCAAGGGTATCTTTAGGGAAGATGGCTTACCACAGGGCGTGGTGTAGTTGCTGATGGCATATGCAGGGGTGGATACAGCTGCTTGTTGAACATATCAGACTGTTTCCACCCCAGGATGTTCCAGTCATGCTTCAAAAGCAAAGATTCCTCTGATTTTTTTTTTAAGGCAGGAACAAGTACAAGAAACACAACACCCAAAATAATGCAATTTAGTCGCTGTGAAAAGTGCATCACACTGTATATTAGTTACATATTGTCCACTAGAACTATCAAAGGAGCATTCCAACAAATATTAGTGTGACCTTCAACCCTCCTGCGTCTACTTGGGTTGAAAGCCTGACAGATAGGTCTCCTCATTTCCTCCCTCACTCCAGGCTCACAGCCTATTATACAGATCCTCAAAGAAACCTACCAGAATGTGTATTGGTGGGACTCTGTTGTTGGTTTAATCATAATTCTTTTTACCATTTCAATATTTCTTAAGTGAATTCACTGCTGGTATAAGGTGACAGCTTGGCAGCATTAGAGCTGAAAATCTACCCCAAGAACAAGTACAGCAGAGGCAGCAGCCCAAGCTTTCCTCAGTGCCATCCCACAACCCTGACCACCTCGAGGGGTGAGAAGTTAGCTCATTCTCCATTCAATCCTTGGCCTTTCTGCTGAGATGGCCAATTGGCACCAACTGCAGTGGCAGCTTCGGTGATCTGGACATATATCCACTAGAAACCGGGCTGAGACCCCACCTCTCAATTCATTTCCCACAGGATTCCAAACCAGCATCAGGTAGGAATGGCTGTCTGTCAACACCAATCTGGGTCAGAGACACCAAGTGACTTGCTCAGCACCACCCAGGAAACCTGTGGCAGCTCTGGGATCTGAACTCAAGTCTCCCGACCCGAGTTCCAGTCCAGTGAACCTTAACCACAAGAGCAACCTTCCTATGTGTACAACAGCAGTGTTAAATTAGGTAGCCAAGTACTTAACCTAAAGCAATTATAGGCTTCTTAGTTTACATGCTCACTTCACCCACTGTCTCTAGCTACACCACCAGGGTAAGAAGCTAAAGGCATGTTTGGATCCTTTCTCCTGTCCGCACTTCCAGTGCAAATGAAAACATCCTGGTGAGCCTGGCTGACTACGGCTGTGCTTCCCGAAATAAATAAATAAATCACGTCTGGGTGGCTGCCTGTCTCTGTGTTTGGCAGCTCTCGCTCTTTATCAACACCAAAAACATTCATTTAAGAGCCATGGCCTCTTGCCTGGCAGAACGCCACACTACAAACACAACCGCCTCCTACCCCCTCAATCAAACCAAAGCAACAAAAGCCAGGCTCTTCCTACAGCAAAGGGAAAAACAGATTTCCCACCAGCTATGAAAAGCTGGAGGTTAATATAAATTCCATGGCTTTGAGGGGGAAATGGAGCTGCATTCAAAGACTCAATGGCTAACCACGTTTCCTTCGTCTGGCAACTGTAAGCTCCGTGAGCCGAGTTATTGAGGAAGTGAGATGAGGGCTATATTTGTTCCAGCTGCCGTTTTCCCTTAACCCCTTGAAGTGGCGTTTCCCCAAAGAAGGATTTCATTTTTAATGCTTGCTTTTCATTTTTATCCATGCAATGATAGAACTATTTGTTTGAATCGCTGTTGTTCATAAATTAAAAAAAAAAAAAAAAAAAAAGCCCCTCAACATCCAAAAAAGCACAATTTGGATGAGTGGGGGATTGGAGGAGTCCAAGAAAAGACTTTCAAGAATTAACTTGGAAAAGGAAAGAGAGAGATAAAGCCACAAAAAACGTGTGTGTTAATATCAGAATCTTTTTTTGCTTTTAAATGTTAATGCAGCCAATGCAAAATTGCTATGAAAATTTTATCAGCCAGGTAATGAAATCTGCTCTTCCTCATCCTCCAATGATGATGAGAAAATGAATGATATTTCACTCCTGCAATAACATTTTTTTTATCCATCACAAGTGAGCGAGCAAACTGATTTTTTCAAGCCTGTATTTGTGACATACATCTGAGATCAGCTGATGGCTTTAGAACAACTAGATACCTAAAGACTAAAATATATGTAGGCTTGGAAGGATTAGATTGTGATCGGTAAATGTCAGTATACGTCGATTTCACCACACACACACACACACGCACAATATTTCTAGTGATAATAATCAAAATTTACAGATAGGCAAAGTAAGAAAAATGCTGCTTGAGAACTTATTAGAATAGACTTTGGTTTAAAGGATATTGAATTTGTACATTTTGAAATGTAATGTTGACAATTTGTGTTTTAATGGTTTTAAAAGCTTTAACTTTCTGAATCTCAATATCTACTGTCATTAAATAATTGCCTTATTGCTTGACACTCCCCCATAATTTCCTGCCACCGTGAAAATTTAAATCGATTAAAATTGGAAACAAATTGTTAAAAATAAGCATCAATATTATTCATGAAAATTATAAAAATAAAAAATAAAAATCGAATTCTGCCAAGCCTAAATACAAGATATTTTGTTTAGAGCCCGTAAGCTCTTCAGGACTAGCACTATCTATGTTATGCGTCTTTTACAGTATAGTCACACCATTGATATTTAACAATAATAAATAAATTGGGGATATCTAATCCGCTTTCAGTACTGCTCCTTTTCTTTGTCTAAGGACAATGCCCTTACTCAAGTGGAGTAGTACCTTACTCTGCAACTGATTTTCTCAATAGGACTTTCATACAGTAAAGTGCTAATTTACATGAATCTGGCCCTACTCATTTAGGCCATGATCCAATCAAGTATTTAAGCACATGCTTAAAGCACATGCTCAAATTTAAGCACGTGAGTAAACAGATTGAATTCAATGGGACTAATCATGGATTTAAAGTTAAGCGTCTGCTTCACGGCTTTACTGGATCGGGGCCTTATTTCTGGTGTGCCAAGTTTAAAATATAACTTGTAAGAATCTCTGCTTATTAGCTATTTTCCCCACATTTAAAACAGGCAAAAAACCTGATTTAAAGGAAGCTTGTCTAGCACACAGGCACACTATGTCTCTCTTTAATTATACCTGCATGTGAAATACCTTCCTGAAATCCCCACCCAAACAAAGCCTTAAGACAGGAAACAATGGAAATGCCTGATGTTTCCACTAAGCAGTGAGAAAAGGGGCACGTAGGATTGGGCTGATGTCTGTTCTTACTGTTCCCAAACCAGAGTGGTTACCACAACAACGAACAGCCTGGAGAGACACCTATTTATTACATACCTGATTTTTTAAGGCAGACGCTTCCTCAAGACCGGCCATAGCCTCAATTCCCAGCATGTATTCAAATCCCACCTTAAAATTCTGCAAAGCCTTACAGCACTGACATACCACCGAAAGAGCATTTCAATGGATATAGAGAAAAAACATAACAACGTGAACTCCATGAAGCAAACATTTCCCATGGAAACACTGGGCACCCAGAGCCCAATCTGGCAAGAAGCGGAGAGATTCCAAAGAAGCTTGCATGCCGCCAGCTCCTATTGGCTTTCACTGGAAGGAACTGAGGGCACCCCTCAGAGCCAAGACCCAAGGGAGCATATCCACCTCCTTTATCCTCTATGCCCTGTCTTGCTCAGCATGGCCTGTTATTCTGATCTGTGACTACTATTTCATACCATATCTATGGGCCCATTGTGCCAGGCACTGTACCTACACATACAGACAATCCCTGTCCAGCTTACACTCAAATAGACAAGACAGAGAAAAGGTGGGAGAAAGAGATAGAACAGGCAAGCAGAAGACGCAGAGGATGAAGCATTGCCGTTGATTTCAGTGGGGCCAGGATTTCACCTAGATCCTATAGGAAACCTGCGGCAGCTCTCCCGAGTCTCAGCCCAGCACCTCAACCCCAACATCATGCTCCCTCCCTGTTGTCCTTTCTTGCGGTTCAGTTGTGGAATGCCAGTCAGTCAGGGCCAGGAGCATCATCTCCTCCTTTGCCTGTAAAGTACCACGCTCACCAATGGCACGATAGAAATAAAATCAAGATATTTTGACAAAATAATCTATTAACATGACTGGGTTACTGGATCTAAATGTTAAACAGCTCCATTTTATTGGCTATTTTTCTCAGACAAGCGGCAGGTCCCGGATTACTACCACGGTACGTACAATGCTGGAAGGAATTTAGCTATTAAGACGCCTCATTTTCTTTCAGTCAAACGTCCTATCATGAGAGGTGCCTCAGACCTAATATAAATAGGTCCAGATCCTCAGCTGGTGTAAATCAGCCTAACTCCACTGAAGCAAAAGGGCTTATACCAGTTTAGGATTTGGCACAATAAATCTGAGCACTGGTTTGTGTGTAAATTGCACAGTGAGGTTACGTGGTAAGTCCCAAGACAATCTGGCTACATTTAAGACAGGAATGACAGGATGGCCAAGTAGTACAGTAACTAACCTTTACCATTCAACATAGAAAAAATATTCTGATTGCTTATGACAAAACAGCTGTTACCAACCTCAGCTACTTCAAACAACCCTGAGTATGGTCCATCTATACTGATTACACTCTCATGGCATGTTGGTTCCCTCCATCCTCTTTGGAGCACTAACCACTGAACATTGTCACACACCACACAAAAGAGACAGCTTTCAGGGAGTACAGACATACCATGCTGCTGGGTACAACCAGTAGCAAAGGGGTGGGCAAACTTTTTGGCCTGAAGGCCACATCTGGGAATGGAAATTGTATGGCGGGCCATGAATGCTCACAAAATTGGAGTTTGGGATGCGGAAGGAGCATAGGCGCCGACTCCGTGGGTGCTCCGGGGCTGGAGCACCCACGGAAAAAAATTGGTGGGTGCTCAGCACCCACCGGCAGTTCCCCATGGCCCCACCCCGACCCCCTGCTCCAGCTCACCTCTGCCTCCTCCGCGAGCGCGCCGCCGCATCCTGCTTCTCTCCCCACCTCCCCAGTGCTTGCGCCGTGAAACAGCTGATTCGCGGGGCAGGGAGGGAGGGGGAGGAGGGGGAACGCGGCGCGCTGGGTGAAGAGACGGGGCCGGGGCGGCGATTTGGGGAAGGGATCCAATAGGGGCAGGGAGGGGGCGGAGTTAGGGCGGCGACTTTGGGGATGGGGTTGGAATGGGGACGGGGACGGGGCGGGGATGGGGTGGAATCAGGGCGGGGCCAGGGGATGGGGAAAGGGGCAGGGGGGGGCACGGGCACCCACCGGCGCTGGAGAAAGTTGGCACCTATGGGGAGGAGGTGAGGGCTCCATCTGGGGGTGCGGACTCTGGGGTGGGGCCAGAAATGAGGAGTTCGGGCTGCAGGAGGGGGCTCCGGGCTGGGGTAGGGGGTTGGGATGCAAGAGGGGTAAGGGCTCTGGCTGGAGGTGTGGCCTCTGGGGTGGGGCCAGGAGTTTGGGGTGCAGGAGGGGGCTGCGGGCTTGGGGGTGGAGCAGAGGATTTTGGAATATGGGAGGGGGCTCTGGACTGATGCGGGGATTGGGATGTGGGAGGGGTTACAGGCTCTGGGCTGGGGGTGCAGGTTCCAGGGTGGGACCATAAATTAGGGGTTCAGGGTACAGGAGGGGGCTCCCTGGCTGGGGCTGAGGGATTTGCTGTGCAGGAGGGGGCTCCGGGCTGGGGCAGGGGGTTGAGGTGTGGGGAGGGGGGTGAGGGCTCCGTCTGGGAGTGCGGACTCTGGGGCAGCGGGGTTTGGGATGCAGGAGGGTGCTCCAGGCTGAGACGGAGGGGTTCGGAGGCAGGAGGGGGATCAGGGCTGGGGCAGAGGGTTGGGGCATGGGAGGAGGTCAGGGGTGCAGGCTCCGGGCGGCGCTTACCTCAAGCAGTTCCCGGAAGCAGCGGCATGTCCCCCCTCCAGCTCCTACCCAGAGGTGTGGCCAGGTGGCTCTGAGCACTGCACTGTCCACAGGCACTGCCCATGCAGCTCCTATTGGCTGCGGTTCCCAGCCAATGGGAGCTGCATTGGCGCTTGGGGCAGGGGGCAATGTGTGGAACCCCCAGCTGCCCCTATGTGTAGGAGCTGGAGGGGGGACATGCCTTTGCTTCTGGGAGCCATGTGGAAGCACGGCACGCACGGAGTGGGGCATGCCCCGACCCCGCTCTCCGGTGGGGGCTCGAGGGCCGGATTAAAAGGTCTGAGGGGCTGGACATGGCCTGCGGGCCATAGTTTGCCCACCAGTGCAGTAGCAGATTACCCCCTACTTGGCATAAGCAGGGAGCAGCAAAGGAAATGGGCCCCTTGGAAGTCCACAGATTCCCTGAACCGCTCTTGTAGCATCACAGCTAGCACCCTTTACACAGAGCTAGATGTAAAGGAGCAACGTAGCCTGTATTATCATCATTTATTATTTGTATTGCACCTAGGAGCCCCATCACGGACAAGGATCCCACTTGTACCAACACCACAATGGTCGCTGAGTGTTCTATCAAGGGGAAGGACATACTATGTCTTGGCTTAATGGAAAAATGTCACACTGAGACCCAAATTCAGGTTTTTATAAAAAGAAATTTAATGAAAACTTAAACAAATGTTTCCATGTTTTTTTAATTCCACTGGAAACTGTTTATTAAATAAAAATAAAAAGGATCCTCACAGTATTTGCTGCCCAAACATTGTGGCACCGTGCTGAGGTAGGAGACCCTGAAAGTGAAGTTGACTAGAAATACAAGTGATCCTGACCAGTCTAGCCTCATCATCCAAACTGAGAGAAACGCCCAAAGCAAACAAACTCCACAAAGCACTACAAAGTGAAGGAGGGTTTTTTTAAAAAAAAAGTTATTTAAATTTAATAATCTAAAGCAGTGGTTCTCAAACTTTTTTTTTTTGCGGACCACTTGAAAATTGCTGAGGGTCTCAGAGGACCACTTAATGATCTTTCCAAATGTTGTTTGTACCGTTAGCTAACTATTGTAAAGCGCTTTGGATAAAAGCGCTATATAAAAAAAACCAATAATAATTAACGTTTTTTGTTCTACAAATAAAAGCACACAACTCATATTTTAATAGCAGTAGTCTTACCTTTCTAATGTGATGGATGTGCCCTCTCTCCCCTGCCGTGGCAGCCTCAGAGGTGGGGCTGGGAAGGAGGGGGGTCTCTCCCCCTTCACAGCAGCCACAGAGCTGAGGCTGGGAAGGAGAGCCGTCTCTCCCTGGCAGCCGCAGCCCTGGAGCTGGGAAAAGTCGCCTCTTTCTCTGGCCGCTGCAGCCCTACACGTCCCAAATTCCCCCCCACCCCCTCTTCTCACCTCACTGCTCCCTCCCACCTACCTCTTATTTTCCCCCAAGGCCACCACCTCACCTTACATGTGTGTCTTCTCCAGGGTCCAGACTCCTAATTAGTGGAGCCACGCCTGCATGGCTCCACTAATTAGGTGGGTGGCCCTTCATTCTCTTGTGTGCGGCCGCCCAGGCGTGCACCTTAGCGGGAACTGTCCGCGGACCACCTGAATGGAGCTCGCGGACCACTGGTGGTCCACAGACTACAATTTGAGAACCTCTGATCTGAAGTGTTACTGATAATATGGATAAGGACAAAAAATAGAGGTCAAGATTTTGAAAAACAACCAGTGATTTTGGGCAGGGCCGGCTCCAGGCACCAGCCTGGCAAGCAGGTGCTTGGGGCAGCCGCTCCGGAGAGGGGCGGCACGTCCAGGTATTCGGCGGCAATTTGGCGGCCGGTCCCTCACTCCCACTCGGAGCGAAGGACCTTCCGCCGAATTGCCGCCGCAGATCGCGATTGCGTCTTTTTTTTTTTTTTTGTGGTTGCTTGGGGCAGCCAAAACCCTGGAGCCGGCCCTGATTTTGGGTGCCCAATTTTCATGCTGAGCATCTGCCCTCTGAAAATTGGTCCCTTTTAAATGTGTCTCAAATTGGGCACCCAAAATCACTAGTCCCTTTGCAGAATCTTGGCCTGATAGCATCCTTTAATGCAGACAGAAGTTAAAGTAACCAACAGAACATTATAGCAAAGAACTAACATTGCGATTAGAATGGAGTTTATTGGGAGTGTCCTTGTAGAGGCTGTTACAGTTTGCATGTAGATGGGCATGGGGAGAGTCACAGTGTCAATGATCGCCAACACAGCCCCTAAAGTACCAACGAGGGTGCATGTTACGGCAGGATCCATAGGATCCTACCCCTGTGTTGACAGGGGTCCTGGGCTCTCACAGCTTTGGTGGAGCCAAGTTCAGTTTACCTTGAGTACTGCATCCCTCCCCTGTGACACACAGCTGCTTCTCAGAACACTTGTAGACTGGGAGGAGGAATTCCAACAGACATACACAGGGAGGTGTGTGTGTCTGGTGGGGGGAAACGAGAGAAGTCATCATGCTGCTCTGCAGAACATGTCAGGTTGCACGTATTCAAGAGGATAGCGGCTTAGTTCTCAGCAGTGAGGATCAGCTCTTTAATGGTCACTTCCCCACCAAAGCTGAGCTGATCCTCAGGAAAGTCCGTTAGTGTGAGGAAATCCTGACCACTAGCACCAAGGTGTTATCAACACAGCAGGAGGACAATGACAGCAGGATCAGACACATGGCATGTCACCTTCATATTTATGCTTCTAACCAGTGCTAGAATCCACCCCAGGTCCATTCCGCACCACCACTGGGATGTAATCAAGCAATATATTAGTATCTAGTCATTGTAGAGAAAGGGGCAGATTCTTACTAGGGTGATTTTACAAACAGAGTCCCTCTTCTCTGTGGCTATTTAATAAGCTCTTCAATCCAGGTTGTGCTTAAAGTAAACTGGGAGTGGGTTTTTTTCCTCCCCTCTATACTATGCCAGCTTTAAAAGAAAACTAACGAGAAAGTCCTAAAGCAAAGCCCGGCATGCCATGACATTAACAGTTATACACACACAGCTTTTCATCTTCAAAGTAACTTGAGCATGTTAGTTAGGGGACATAACATGCAGATTATGGTGTTTCTCTGTGAATCTAGTGCAATCAAGCAACAGTGATGAGTGTCCTCACAGCCAGTTCTGGCTTTTGCCTCACCATGAACAATAACAGCTTTTCCAGATGTCAACCAGGTGGCCATCTAATGACATCAGCCAAGCTGGACACCAACCAACCACCTTACAATAGGAGGAGTTTATCCTCCTCTTGATCAACCTGCTTGTATAAACGCTACAGAAGCTCATCCTTTTCTACCGCATTCCTCTGCTGCATCTGTGATGCTGCATAAACGTACATCCATTTAGAAATGCCAATATCCCACCATGAGACTGTAATGAGTGATGGAGGCTACCTCACGTATTAGGTACCCATGGTAGAACTCCAGCAGCTAACAGGAGTCATACACACACTCCGAGGGCAGAAGAGATCCCCGCTATTCTGGATGTTCAATCACAAAACAAAGAGTTAACAAGGTGTTGCAGGAAGAGACCAAGGACTGAGCAGACATTGGTACTAAGCCATTCTCTCATCTGAATAAGTGGCCTTCCAGGTGAGGAGATAAGGAGGCACACTGGCAGGGCACTGGGAAAGAAGCTGCCGCTGCCCATGTTGTACCAGTCCAATAGAAGAACATCAGTGATAACTGGACACTTCAGAGATAGGTGCATTAGAAGTGCCAGGGGCAGTATATCAGAAATTGGCTTTGGTACCTTTCATGAGCACTAACTTCACACCAGAGATGTAGAAAACTCAAGGGGATCGTTCTTTGTTTCTTGTAACTCAGATTACAAATTTTACTGGGTTATTCAAGAATCTAAGAATCTTTCTGTTATGTCACACATGTTACTAAAACTCTCTTAGGGCCCAACAGAAGCAAAGGCAGCCTGGGATATTTGCACATACCCCTCACAATGGAAGGAAGAGGGTGTAGGAGGGAGGATCATACTGCTGACCCCTTTATTGTTCTTGGGCCAGAAGAAAGCTTCCTCCTGGCCTAAGAACCTCTGTGCTGAAAAAGTTTTCCAGCCACAGCGAATCATACAGAGTCAGAGTTTTCCCCCCCTCCCCTTGGGTCGAGCGACAGGGAGTCACAGGGTTGTGATCCATTCACAAATACCTGCTGCACATCACGTAGTCTTTCCCCCCTGCTGCAGGGAAAGGCACTGAAACCCAAGCAAACTAAAATAAACCATTTTCTCCAAAGATTTGAAAAAGAAAGGAAGAAAGGACCCCGCTCCCAGACTGACGCCTCTAGTGAGTGTGTGTGGGGGGAAACGAGACGACAATATGAAAAACAAAACAAAACAGCAAATTCTGCTAATAAAGGAATAAATGGAGGTTTTCCAAAAAAACACAACAATCCACCATTATATAACGAGGTTTAACTAAGAGTCACAGGGGTCACACGATGCAGCAGACTGGAAAAACCAAAGTGCAATGTAGCCTTTTAATTGTTAAACCAACCATTACAAAAAATAAAACAGAAAAACGATACCAGGATTATAAAACAAGGTGGCTGCTCACACACTAATGGGCTTATTTTTGTCCCCTTACTCTTTCCCGCTGAAAGGCCCGTCAGCTAACGTTCCATTTTTCCCCCTTCATATTGCTGGTCAATGATCTATTCAGTCTAGATGCTTCAGGAGTCAGTCCTGGCCTCCTCCTCCTCACGTGGACAGATGGGGTCCTGCTGCTGTGGACCTTGAAATACTTAAGAGCCCATCTACACTAAACGTAGAAGAGTATTAAAGGACCCAGTTACCGCACAATGGTCCGAGGACATGGTGAAAGCTCCATTCCATTTTGTACAGTGCCCCAATCCTAGTTCCCGAATCAATGCAGTTGCAGGAGACTTAAAACACAGACTCCAACGAGAAAGTGCAGAACTGGAATTAATTTGCAAACGGGACACCATTAAATTAGGCTTGAATAAAGACTGGGAGTGGATGGGTCATTACACAAAGTAAAAACTATTTCCCCAGGCTAATTTTCCCCTACTGTTACTCACACCTTCTTGTCAACTGTTGGAAATGGGCCATCCTGATTATCACTACAAAAGTGTTTTTTCTTCTGCTGATAATAGCCCACCTTCATTGATTAGTCTCGTTAGAGTTGGTATGGCAACACCCTGGGTATATATATATATATATATCTTCCTACTGTATTTTTCACTGCATGCATCTGATGAAGTGGGTTTTAGCCCACGAAAGCTTATGCCCAGATAAATGTGTTAGTCTCTAAGGTGCCACAAGGACTCCTCATTCTTTTTGCTGATACAGACTAACGCGGCTACCACTCTGAAACCTTAAAACACAGTGAGATCCAATTCACAGTCCAAACTGAAACAATGCCATATCTCTGTTGAATGATAACAATATTGAAGCCAGATGCCTCAAACACAGTGCTGCTTGTAGCGTAGATGGGCCCTCAAGCTGTCCATATTGGGGAAATGTACATAGGAACTTCTCTCTAGTGCTAACATCTCATTCAGCTGTTATTGCCAGCGGATGCCCTTTTGCAGAAGAGGCTTGTGCATTCAGATGCATTTTTTATATCATGTTGGTTAAACCTGCTAGAAGCCGGACCAATCAACAGTCTGGTAAAGCGACCTAGCCTACACTTGAGCTCCTCCTGGTTCTACACACTCTTCCAACTGGACTGTGTTAGAACCAGCAAAAATCGCTTTGTAAATCTCCTTAGCATAAACAAGACCCTAGGATCCTAAGACCCCATTCTCGCTGGAGTTCAAACAGAGGGGAGCAACAATGTTTAATCAGGCTTCCTGCTAAACCAGTCCCCGCCACTGTTTACCTAGTCCGAGTGGATGGGGACGAGCCAAATTAAAAACATGTTATAAAGCACATTCTAGCCCAAATCTGCTTTTAAAATCACGGTTTGAATATGGCTTGGGTAGGTGAGAGTGGACAGCAAAAACATGATAAAAACAAGTTATTGACCCATCGGCACTGCAAATTCAAGACAGGAGGGAGAACCTGGTTATGAGATGGGGGTTATCCTCTGACCTGGTAATGAAATGGTTGTAAGTCACAAATGAGGTTCTGGCCAAGGCTATCATCCTATCTATAGGGAAAGTTACACCCTGGCTGTAACTGAGTTCCCTGACTTGCCATTTGCAGTGTCAATGTCTGAGGTCGGATTTTCAAAAGTGCTCAGCATTGGCCTAATCCTGCTCCCACTGAAGCAAATGGAAGTTTTACTTAGAAGAAAGTTGTTTCTAACATGGTTCCCAAACGACGTATTAAGGCTGGCAAAGAGGGAGCCTAATGCAGCAAGATAGGAACATGTCCATTACATCCAGAAAACATTCCATATTCTTTCTGCAGGTGTAGCTAGTGATGCTATTTATTAGCATTTTGCCACTGAATCCAACTTCACCTCTTCTCAGTTAAGCATAGAATTAAGATTTCAAACACTAAGGGCTTGTCTACATGGCCAGTTAGTTGGCAGCAAGCCAGGGTGTGAATCTACAGCACACTAGCCTGCCAGCACTAACTTGATGTGTGGACCCTACTAGAGTGCACTAAAAGTTCTGTAGGAAGCTTTGTTCTACTCCTGCTTCAACCGCGTACGTCAAAGTGCACTGTGGAACTTTTAGTACTCTGCAGTGGGATCCACATGACAAGACAGTCCGCTGTAGACTGCAACACGATAAGCATCTGATGTAGACAAGCACCCACCGGTTACCCACCCGTAGCAGCGGCAGTACAGTGCTACTGTACACACAAAGAACCAGTATTCTTAAGCTGAATGAATATAAGACAGGCATCCACTAGCAACAATGGAGCAAAGGGAAAGCGATTGCTTTCTTTACCAAGCTTATTTGGGGTGAAACCTGGAAACCTGGATTTCAGCCCAAATGCAAGTCTGTGTTTAAAATGTAAGCAATTAAAAAGAATACTACTCATTTGAGTTAAAAAAAGGGCTTAGTTCAGAGAACAAGATCCAGTGGTGTATGGATTGGTAATAAGATACAGTAGAGTGTACTTCATCTGTAAGCTGCTGGTTCAAATTAAGTCCAGATCACTAATCTTTTCATCATCATCTAGCAATGGTATTGGTGGCCATAGTCCTGTTCCTACTGAATTATTCTAATGTGTACATAGCACCTCAGAGCCCCATTGTGCTAGGCGCTGCACAAACACAGACCCTGCTCCAAAGAGCTTGCAACCTAAGTATAAGACAAGAGATGGATACAGACCCATGATGGAGTAGAATCATAGAATATCAGGGTTGGAAGGGACCTCAGGATGTCATCTAATCCAACCCCCTGCTCAAAGCAGGACCAATCCCCACACAGATTTTTACCCCATTTCCCTAAATGGCCCCCTCAAGGATTGAACTCACAACCCTGGGTTTAGCAGGCCAAAGCTCAAACCACTGAGCTACCCCTCCCCCCATACTAGGGAGGGATAGCCCAGGAACACAATGAGACAATTCTGGCTACCATAACAGGCAGTGGTCTCCGCATCCCAGAAACCTGTCAAGTTTTTTGCAGGAATCATGGAAAAGGAGAGATTTAAGGAGGGTTTGAAGTGAAGCGACATCAGCATCATTAAAACCATAATGGCACTACTGACATCTTTGCTGGCAGCATCAGCAGAGAGGCTGGCAATACTTGAGTGTGCCCAGGCCACTAGCTTTAGTGAATAACGGCATTCACATGTGTGACCAAGTGAGCTTTGGAGGTTCTTTTCCATTAACCTGAAGCCAGGGCCCAGAAGCAACTAGCATCTTGTAGGGTACCTGGGAGTTCCCTCAGTCCAGAATCCTCCCCCTGCCATAAACGTACATATATATTCTGTCTGGAAAAGTTGCCTAAACAGAATACACAATGGGACTGAAATAATAAAGAAGGCCACAAAAGCAGGAAGAAATGCAGCTTGATGATCCTCTAGTGGCTCCACTGCTCACACATTACAGGAATAAAATGCAACAATGAACAATTTCTTCGTGGTTGTATTAGTACCAGCAGGTGAAAGGGTTGTTGGGTTCAAGAACATCTGAGGCATCGTACATCACTGCTGTCAAGGAATGAAATACATTGGTGGTTCATAGTGTGAGCCTACTTAAAAGGATGAACCAAGGGTTTCTATTTTGCAAAGTCTTACTTGGTGGCAGCAGCACATAGCTCTGGACTAGCTGAAATCAATCTTGTGATAAGATGAGGAATTACTGAAGCAAATATGGGATGCACAACACGATAATACACAAGGATATTGAACACCGCAGAGTATAACATGCTAAATAGCGAAATTAGCACATATCAGGTTAGCAATGTGGCCCAGTGAGCTGGGAGTCCAGAATCAGAGGTTCTGGTCCTAGCTCTGCCACTAATGTGCTGGGAGGCCTTGGACAAGTCACTTCCTTTCTCTGCGCCTCAGTTTCCTATGCATAGATGGTGAATAGCAAGAGATTTGCTGCTATTACAGGGCACCCCCATACTAAACACATTTATATACAGTGCCCAGATAGGGGTCAGTGTAGTATTAACACATTCTTTTCCTATGTATGCTCACCTACATTCAAATATTTATTCTCCTAATTCAGTGTTTGAAATTTCAAAGAGATGCATAGACATTTTTTTATTGACTGTCTTATACTTTAATGCTCATATTTGAATTACCTATTGTATCTGAAAACACAATCAAAATTTTCCAGTTATGGGACAATCTCTACCAGCAAAATACTTGTATTGTAATATATATATATATATCCCCCAGTCTGCATGTCACGTTCAACTGCAAGCACATAAGTGGATTTACTTATGGGCTGGCAACAGACAGGAAACATGCGTTTTAAGAACTTCTGGTCTTATTTTTTGTATCACTTGCTATTTTCATAACAGCAGAAGAAACACTTAGCAAAGGCGGGGGGGTGGGGGGAGGGGGGCTTTTGCTAGCCGAGGATTAATTTTAAATGCTACAGGAAATGTTAACCTGCTATTCTGTCGGATAAGGGATGTGACATTAGAAGAAGTTTTACAAAGGAGCTGAGTTTTTATGTTAAAGAGGCTCTGGTTCTTAAGAGGACGTACAAAGGGGGAAAAATGGGTTGTGACTTTTTTTGGCTTTTATAATGTATTTTAAAAGCCTGAAAGATTTTTTTTTTTTTTGCTTATTAAAAATTCAGGATTTTCATCAAAGACTTTACTGGACAACTGGGAGGATTATGACATTGGAGATGTCATGCAAGAAGACTGATTGAAAAAGGAACTGGATTTTGAGTTAGCCTCTTAAAAACTCAGATTTCTGTTTGCTTTTATTAACTTTTAAACTCTAATTCCAAGAAATACTTGGGAGAAAAGATTGCTTTGTTAAAAGATTCAACATCATTGTCCCTTCAACTGAAGGCCGACAAAGACATCTCAGATTTCTAATGACTCCTCCAGGTAAAGGAGGGGAGAAAACACATCCAACATTCTTGATATTTCTAAAAGAAAAAAGAAGCAGTTCATTTTTATGGGGGGATGGAGGAGGATGAAGCAAACCTTTCAGCTCTTCTTTAAACATTATATAGCTGCAAAAAAGACAGAACCTATTTTTCTTTTGAAACACACCTATAAGTCTGAGAGAGAGAAAAAAAGGTTTCTTTTTTGGTAAGGTAACAAGAATCACTCTTACAAGTCAGAGCTTAATTTGAGACAATTTTTTTTAGTCTCAAATGTCTGCAGAATTGTTATTAATAGGCCATTCCTCATGCTCATTCCCAAATCAGTTAATTTCTCAAAGAGTGACCTGAGAGTGGCAAAAGCTGCTTGTGGACTTCTAAAGCGTGACCCAAAGCAGCCCTTGCCTTTAGATCAGGGGTTCTCAAACTTCATTGCACTGCGACCCCCAACTGACAACAAAAATTACTACATGAGCCCAGGAGAGCCCAAGCCCAAGCCCCACTGCCCAGGTGGGGGGCCAAAGCCTGAGCCTCACCACCCTGGCTGAAGCCCTCGGGCTTTGGCTCCAGCCCTGGGCAGTGGGGCTCGGGCTTTGGCTCTGGGTGGTGGGACTCGAGATTTAGCCCTGAGTCCCATCAAATCTAACACCAACCCTGGCTGGCGACCCCGTTACAATGGGGTCGTGACCCACTTTGGGGTCCTAACCCACAGTTTGAGAACTGCTGCTTTAGAGCATGGTCTCTGAAAATGGCCAGGGCATGCAAACCTCTGGTGACAGCTAGCCAGCTGGGGAGCAATTCTGCCCAGTCCACTTCCTGGAGGACCCTGGCCATGAAACACCACCCAGCTGGCAGCCTCACAGCACTCATGTTCCTCAAATTCTCCCTCCGTCCCCACAACCTCTCCCGTTTCTTCTAGCTCCATCCAGGACGATGTGCCCCTGCCTGCCTTGCTGCCTTTGCTCCCACGTTCCCCAGGGCTAACTCCTACTCTTCCTCCCCCCCCCCCCCCCCCACTGCTCAAGAACACCCACCTGCACCCTGCTGTCACTACCCACGGAGCCCCACTTCGCAACCACTTTTAATTTCTCCTCTCCAGTTCCCTCAATTCCCATTTTCAGCCAACGTTCAGGCTCCTTCTTGGTTTATCCTAACCAGTCCATGTTTGCCAGTTTTAAAGGGAGGTGGACCAAGCCCAGAATTCTGGCACTGAACACTCCTAACCTCTGTGGCTAGGCTCATCCATGGAGAGGAAGGATGATCCGGCAGTAAGGGTACTAGCTTGGGGTATAGGAAACATGGGTTCAGTTCTAGACTCTAGACACAGATCACACAGTCAGTCTGTGGCAGTCACTCAGGTAACTTTTTCAAAAGCAGCAAAGTCGCATTTTCAAAAATGTAGTAGGCACTTAGGAGTCCAAATTTCAATGAAAGTCACGGGGACTAAAACTCCTAAGTCACTTGGGTGCTCTTGAAATGTTTACCCTTAGTCTCTCTGGCCCAGATTCTCAAAGGTACTTAGGTGCCTAACTCCCATTTAAGATAATAGGAGTTAGGCACCTTGAGGATATGGGCCTCTGTAGCTCAATTTCCCATCTGTGCAATGGAGATAATAGTACTGCCCTGTCTCACAGGGGTGTAGGGAGGATAAATACAGTGAAGACTCGGAGGTGCTCAGATACTACAGTAATAGGGGCCGTACAGAGATCTCCTATTTTAATCCCATTCCAGCGATGTGGCCCAATCTGCTTTGCTTAGCAGAGCGACTCACCAAACATTTCCCACAAAGTGCTAATCAATTTCAGCCCAGAATACACATACACAGACATGCCTCTGCCAGCCTCTCTCTATTCGTGACCACTCGGTCCCAGTATGCAGATCACGGGCCTGTGTTTGGATGGATGATGGGAGGTAGTCTGAGGTCAGCTGAAATGTTTTCAGTGGGAAGAGAGAGTGGCATGACCCTGGTTCAGGATGCATATGGAAATGTAGCCACCGTACACAGTATATTTTACTATTTGGAAAAAGTGACAATCTCAGCCTCCGGTACAGCTTCCTCTGTGCATAGCTTTGTTTAACCACCCGAGTCCATGGTGCCAAAGGCCTACCAGTCCTTCCACAGAAATGCTGCAGTGCCCTCTAGTGCTGAGAGTGTGCCATGTGGCGTTCTGTGTCCTTAGACCAGCCAGATTAATCACAGGGTGGAGTGACTCACTCGGCCATTCCAGTTCACACAGGCCCTCCTTTCGGTTTGATTCATGTGCCTTTGCTCCCTGCGTTTCACTCTGACTTTCTGCTTTAAATGCAGCCCAAAACTCTGAATCAAAGCTAAGCTTTGCCTGATTTCCACATGAAAATAAAAGCCAGGAATCCACCCCACTCCTTTCTCAGCCAACAGGCTGCAGGCTCCCTTCCCTTTCCTTCTGCTGTCCTCCAATGGGGAGCAAGGACAATGACCTGCAACCTAATTCTCACTTACAATGTGTTCTGGGGGCATTGGGGGGTGGCTGGCTGCCTACATCCCCCTGCCCTCCTGGATCTAGTGGAACCCAGTGGGCCTAATGTAATCTTCAGGGGGACAGCAAAAGAAATCTCTCCCCCACCCCACCAACTTCCACTCTTCCTCAGGAGCATCAGGACCCAGAAGATCCCATTGTTGCCACTACCACAGCCCCTGGGCCCAGACTCCCCAGATTACACACTGGCTGCCTTCTGATGGCCTGGGTCCCCACAGCAGCACTCAAGGAGTTAGCTGCTGAAGTCTGGACCTGAAGTACAGAGGGATATGGTTTCAGAGTAGCAGCCGTGTTAGTCTGTATCCGCAAAAAGAACAGGAGTATTTGTAGCACCTTAGAGACTAACAAATTTATTAGAGCATAAGCTTTCGTGGGCTACAACCCACTTCTTCGGATGCATATAGAGTGAAACATTGAGGAGATATATATACACACATACAGAGAGCATGAACAGGTGGGAGTTGTCTTACCAACTCTGAGAGGCCAATTAAGTAAGAGAAAAAAAACTTTTGAAGTGATAATCAAGATAGCCCAGTACAGACAGTTTGATAAGAAGCAAGTGTGAGAGTACTTACAAGGGGAGATAGATTCAATGTTTGTAATGCCTCAGCCATTCCCAATCCCTGTTTAACCCTGAGTTGATTGTGTCTAGTTTGCATATCAATTCCAGCTCAGCAGTCTCTCGTTGGAGTCTGTTTTTGAAGTTTTTCTGTTTTAAGATAGCCACCCACAGGTCTGTCATAGAATGGCCAGACAGGTTAAAGTGTTCTCCCACTGGTTTTTGAGTATTATGATTCCTGATGTCAGATTTGTGTCCATTAATTCTTTTGCGTAGAGACTGTCCGGTTTGGCCAATGTACATGGCAGAGGGGCATTGCTGGCACATGATGGCATATATCACATTGGTAGATGTGCAGGTGAACGAGCCCCTGATGGTATGGCTGATGTGATTAGGCCCTATGATGGTGTTACTTGAATAGATATGTGGACAGAGTTGGCATCGGGCTTTGTTACAAGGATAGGTTCCAGGGTCAGTGTTTTTGTTCAGTGATGTGTGGTTGCTGGTGAGTATTTGCTTTAGGTTGGGAGGTTGTCTGTAAGCGAGGACAGGTCTGTCTCCCAAGATCTGTGAGAGTAAAGGATCATCTTTCAGGATAGGTTGTAGATCTCTGATGATGCGCTGGAGAGGTTTTAGTTGGGGGCTGAAGGTGACAGCTAATGGTGTTCTGTTATTTTCTTTGTTGGCCCTGTCTTGTAGGAGGTGACTTCTGGGTACTCGTCTGGCTCTGTCAATCTGTTTTTTCACTTCAGCAGGTGGGTATTGTAGTTTTAAGAATGCTTGATAGAGATCTTGTAGGTGCTTGTCTCTATCTGAGGGATTGGAGCAAATGCGGTTATATCTTAGAGCTTGGCTGTAGACAATGGATCGTGTGGTGTGTCCTGGATGGAAGCTGGAGGCATGTAGGTAAGTGTAGCGGTCAGTAGGTTTCCGGTACAGGGTGGTATTTATGTGACCATCGCTTATTAACACAGTAGTGTCCAGGAAATGGACCGCTTGTGTGGATTGATCTAGGCTGAGGTTGATGGTGGGATGGAAATTATTGAAATCATGGTGGAATTCCTCAAGGGCTTCTTTTCCATGGGTCCAGATGATGAAGATGTCATCAATGTAGCGCAAGTAGAGTAGGGGCGTTAGGGATATGGTGCTCAGAACAGAACTGAAAGGCTAGTGAACCTCTATGAACCAGGGTCGGTATGAGGTGCTCAGGGGATGGCCTATTGCAGGGATTGGCAATCTTTGGCACGCGGCTCGCCAGGGTAAGCACCCTGGCAGGCCGGGCCAGTTTGTTTACCTGCTGCGTCCGCAGGTTCGGCCGATCGCGGCTCCCACTGGCTGCGGTTTGCCACTCCAGGCCAATGGGGGCCGAGGGATGTGCTGGCTAAGCCTCCCAAACCAGGGTAAAATAGGACCCACACTTTGAAGTTTGCAGTTATTACTACTGTTGAGAGCTGGGTTAAACTTTGTTATGGGTTAAGTTAAAACCATGTTGAAACTGATGGGTGTGAACGCATCCTTCATTTAAGATAGCAGTAAAAGACAGGCAAGGGGTCCCACCTAAAACAAAACATAATGGAGCCTGCTCAAAAACTAGTCCCATTGGGTATTGTTCTGACCAGGTTGGGGGGGGGAGGGTGACGTCTGTAGAAAACATTAGCTGAGAGGGGAAAACAAGAAACTCAGACCCACTCAAAGGAAGAGCAAGAAAGTCAAGCAGCACCCAGTAAGCATGGTGTGGTCCTGGGAGAAACCTAAAGAGAGGTTGTGGGATGGGGGGTTGGGGGTGATGGCTGAAAGAAAGCTAAGAAACCGTTCCTTCTGTTTTTGGTTCCTCCTGCATTCGGAAAAGCAGGACTTGCTACATTCCTTGAAAATAACAAGATTGCATCAATGAAAATACCGTAGTAGTCCATCATCAATTTCCACTCCTCACTGGAACAACCTGCAAGGCCCTGAACTTTGACTGGCTGCTGGGGTCAAAAAGGGGCATCATAATTACCATTTATATTAAGGTAATACAAGATCAGGGTTTGTAAAGTTTTCTGCAGATTTGGGATAAAGAATGAGCCAAACTCCTCCCCACCCCTTCTTATTTATTTATTTTGCCACCACACTGTGGATTTACAAGAGGGAAAAATCAATTTTTTTTTTTGGCAAAGTCCAAATTTCCTGATCAAGGTACAGTCAAGGTCCAGACCTCAGAGAAACATTTTTCACACTACAGTAACAATAATGATAATAATAAGGATATGTCTACACTACAAAATTAAGTCAACCTAAGTTAGGTTGACGTTCAGCCACTGCAGTAATTACTGTGGTTTTTCATGTCCATACTACGCCCCCTCTCTGGCGGCGCATATCCTTACCAGTAGCACTTCCTCTGGTTTAACTGATAGTGTGGAGCGCCGGGAGCCCGGAGCCATGCACTTACCTAGCCGGTTGCTGCCTTTGACAGCCTGAGCCGCATGGGGCGGACAGCTTGGACTGTCAAAGGCAGCAACAGGCAGTGTAAATATAAGTAAATAAAAAGATTTTGCGGTCCGTTCAAGTGTCTGGCGGTCCGGATTTGGCTCATGGTCCACCTATTGACTACCCCAGATTTACAAGTCCTGTATACAGTTTAACAGACACGTATGGAAGAGACCCTCCCACCACAGTCTAAAAACAGCAAGAGTTCCAATCTTTTGCACACACCCCCAATAAGCAGCAGTGATGTTACATTCGATGCAGGTCACACAGTTCAGCTGCATTCACCATAGACAACGCTTTTGTCCCCTCGCAAAAATATTCCAGTTCGTGAAGGCGAATAAACTCTGTGACCAGAAAACCACACTCATCCATGACTTCTCTTTTTTAACGTTCCAGAGACAGCAACGGAACAAGCAGCTTCATCTGCTTTGCCCTGTCAATGACCTTAATTCTGACTTGGGAATCACCCTCTCATTAAAGAGGTCAGAGGTGATTAAGCCAGTCTATTCACTGAGCCCTGACCTTCTCCCAAAGAGACTGCCATTGACAATTAAGGCAAATGGCATGTACATAGGCTTGGCAGAATTCTAATGGATGTGTTTATTTGTAAACATTTTTTTCAATTTTTAGCTATTTAAATTTTCATAGTTGTGGGAAATTATGGGGGGTGGGGAGAATGTCAAACAATAATTATTTAATTACAGTCTCCAGTAAGTTCTCAAGCAGTATTTCTCTTAACTTGCCTCTGTACATTTAGATCTTCATCCATGGAAATATTTTTGTGTTGGTTTGCATGTGTGTGGCGAAATCAACACTCACTGATATTTACCGATAAAAATGTAATCCTTCCAAGCCTACATAGAGGGTAGATGGTGAAAAGCTCACCCCCTAACTGGAAGTCACGGCAAAACACGTTTCACTTGGCAAGGGAGATTTGACTTGCGGTACGGTCCTTTGGTGATGTACATTGTGACCTATATTCAATAAAGCCTGGCTTTCTGACAGGGACTTTCCACAGTCATTTTAGTAGCTGCAGTATTGGAAAGACCCTTGGGATATGAGAAGCTAGCTTTGTTAGACTGAAATGCCATATGCTAAAATGGGCTGGATCAAATTCAGTGGGGACGTAAATGAGCACAAATTACAGGGTAGGTGTGAATCAGTCAGACGATTGGGACACATTTTAAAGTAGCGTGGCTTCCTCTAATATGGCAGTCAGTGGGTGTGCAAAAGGAGAGTGACTCACATGCCAAGGGAAGGGAGGTGTGGCATGAGAAGAGTAATTGTTATAGGAACATAGAAATTGCTGACCTAGATTGGGACTGTGGTCCATCTAGTCCAGTGTCCTATCTCCATCCCCACCACAGGACAGTTCCAGATGCTGAGAGAAGGGGGACAGAATCCCCAGTAATAGACAATTATACAATAATCTGTCTATAGGAAACTGCCTGGGAGGGGATTGCATCAGTGATTCAATGTACTTGTTTACACCAGATCTCAATTTCACCAAATACCCCTTGATCTGATGCTTGTTATATTTTTCCTCCTGCATAAGTCCGGCTGCAGTTCACCACACGAGGCACGCAGACATTACCTGAACCACATTTTCCTACATTGAACCCCTGTCTTAGGGATGCTTTACTGCTCCTTCTCCATCATTTAAGAACAGTGTCCTATCCAGGAATGACTACAAATTCATAGCTATGAATGATGTACTGCAGATTTACAATATATCTGAAAGGAGCATGTGTCCTTATTAGAGGTACAGTAATCAGCCAGCTTAGTACAGGTGATCAGGTATACCCCTAGTGGCTGGATGCAGCAGTGTTAGTGACAGCTAACAGAACTACTCCTGTAGCTCAAGTGGGAGAGGCTCGTGCTTTCGGAGGCTGAAGCTCCCCACCCACAAGCATAATCGATTGTTTTTAGGTTCGTACACCACACTTGTTACCGTGGCACCTGAGCATGGGATTTCTATGTACACGTGTCTCCAGGGGCAGGTCGTGCTAGTTGTTGTGTCACAAAGCAGTGTGACCTTTGTGATCCAAGGTCCTGCATCCTTCCCCCACCCCACCCTTGGCAGGTATAAAGGAGGCGTTGAGTGCACTGCTGGGAGGGGTTGCCTACAGCAACCACTGGCTAAAGGTGAAGCTAGCTTGCAGGAGAATGCTGAACAGGGGCATGTTGCTTAGCAACCTCAGGCAGCCAAGATACATAATGAGGAAAAATCCAGTTTTGACTGGGAAAGGGGTTGGGTGGGCTAGAGTTAGCTGCACTGAAAACAACGAACAGGAAAGAACGACCCGCGCTGTAACTCCGGGGACTTGGAAGCCTTATAAGGAAAGGTGAAAGGTGACGGGGTAATCAACAGAACTGTATTCCAAGCGATGGGTGCTGTACAGAGAGGAAGGGTCTCAAGGACTCGGAAGCACTCAGCACTACGCTGATAAGGTTGTTTTATCAATCACCTCTACACAAGCATTGCCTACCACCTCCAAAGAGATCTGTGCCCAGTCCCTGAAGTGCCTCGTGGAAGGAGTGAGATCTGCATTGTTCACTAGTGAGCCCTCCACGCCAGCACAGCACACAAAGTCTTTCACAATTGGCAATGCCACTCTACCAGGGTGGCAGCACAGAGAACCTAGTGCAGACAGCAGTCCAGGTATTTTAACCACTATGTCATCTAACCCTGGTTTGAGCAAGTCTAGTTGGCCTGGCAGTTGACGTGCCAGCAGCACTTTGTCTACACTAGAGCTCCCACTGTTGCTGCGGCTCATCCAGCTCCACCAATGGTAGCAATCATAGGACTCTATAGGAAAAGTTTAGCATACACGAGACCTTAGTTGATGCTTCTTTAAATGTAGCACGGCTGTCACTGATAGCTTTACAGAAAATGGGTCTGTAGCGCTCAAGCCAGGTCTAGGGGACTGGTGTCCACATCACAAACCCACCTCCACAATCGTTACCTTAACTGGCAGCCTGCTGAGAGGGCAAGGACTAAATGGGTCAGAGACTCAACTAATCACTTGTCCCTAGACATGGTCCCTCCGGGTCAGGGTTGAGGTGTGATGGAAGCTTGTACTCTCATTCCTACCTGTCTCATACATACAAGGGCTGTCAATCCAACACCACTCATAAATGCTAAGATTGACTTTTTAAAAAGGAATGTAAGAAGCATAAATTCCCCTCTTCTTGCACAGCTGGGCTATAGTTCCTTACCCAGTTAGGAAGTTGAATGACAGCTGTATCATTAACTGTCTGCACCGAAGTGAGACAACCCTCATAATATTCAAGACAACTTCCGAAAAGGGACATGAGTCAGAAAAGGGAAGTTACTTACCCTATTGTCACTCTCCACTAGCAATACTAATACAACTAAAGATAAACAAGAAGCAATGGTCTCAAGTTGCAGTGGGGGAGGTCTAGGTTGGATATTAGGAAACACTATTTCATTAGGAGGGTGATGAAGCACTGAAATGGGTTACCTAGGGAGGTGGTGGAATCTCCATCCTTAGACGTTTTTAAGGCCCAGCTTGATAAAGCCCTGGCTGGGATGATTTAGTTGGTGTTGGTCCTGCTTTGAGCAGGGGGTTGGACTAGATGACCTCCTGAGGTCTCTTTCAACCCTAATATTCTATGATTCTATGAAACCTAACAAACTTAGAAATATTTATAGGTTTGAAAACAAGGATCAGGCTGAAGAGAAAGGAGAAACTCTGAAAACTGGAGAGTCCTATTCGGGCCATACCACGGTAAGAAGGAACCAGAAAGATGGTTGGTCCATGACATCATTTGTACCCTCTTTGTGGAGTGCGAGGAGAGCAGGGGTACAGGCGCGGACCAGTGGACGCTGCTTGCAAGAATATTCCAGCCTCAGGTGCATGCTTATCCCACAGTGGAATACACACATGGACTAGCACTTGAAACAGCAACTATATACAATCAAATAGGTATTGGAGAAGAGAGTCCAATCAGTTCCACTAATCAAAAGGTCAGTTGCTACTGAAAATCCAGCATCAGCTATGGCTTTTTTGTTTGTTTTTAATCCTTCCAAACAGGATGGACAATGATAAACAGAGGGAGAAGAGTGAGGGGTAACCCACAGGGCAGTTCAGACGCACACAACGATGAGTCATTCTTAGACACTGAGCCAGATGACATCAAATCCACTCTTATACTCAATGTTTACCACATATTATAAAGTAAAGCAAAACACACTTTCAAGAATGCCACATATCTACTGCGACATACCAAGTACTGTACTTCTTAGAACATAAAACAACTAACTAGTCACTGGAGATTTAAAGGTGCATGTGGATGCTTTGGGGAAGATCTGTAGGTGGGAGGGAGTTCAAACCAACCTTAGGCCAGCAAACATTCAAGATGCCAGCTGAGTAACTATCTTCATTCTTCAGGCCATTCTATAAAAGCTTTCAAACCCTCCCCCAGCATACTGAATACAGAAGCTGGCTAGATCGTCAGGCTCAACGGGTAGTGATCAACGGCTCGATGTCTAGTTGGCAGCCGGTATCAAGCGGAGTGCCCCAGGGGTTGGTCCTGGGGCCGGTTTTGTTCAACATCTTCCTTAATGATCTGGATGATGGGATGGATTGCACCCTCAACAAGTTCGCGGATGACACTAAGCTGGGGGGAGAGGTAGATACGCTGGAGGGTAGGGATAGGGTCCAGAGTGACCTAGATAAGTTGGAGGATTGGGCCAAAAGAAATCTGATGAGGTTCAACAAGGACAAGTGCAGAGTTCTGCACTTAGGATGGAAGAATCCCATGCACTGCTACAGGCTGGGGACCAACTGGCTAAGCGGCAGTTCTGCTGAAAAGGACCTGGGGATTACAGTGGACGAGAAGCTGGAATGAGTCAACAGTGTGCCCTTGTTGCCAAGAAGACTAACGGGATATTGGGCTGCATTAGTAGAAGCACTGCCAGTAGATCGAGGGAAGTGATTATTCCCCTCTATTCGGCACTGATGAGGCCACATCTGGAGTACTGCATCCAGTTTTGGGCCCCCCCACTACAGAAAGGATGTGGACAAATTGGAGAGAGTCCAGCGGTGGGCAACAAAAATTATTAGCGGCTGGGGCACATGACTTATGAGGAGAGGCTAAGGGAACTAGGCTTATTTAGTCTGCAGAAGAGAAGAGTGAGGGGGGATTTGATAGCAGCCTTCAACTACCTGAAGGGGGGTTCCAAAGAGGGTGGAGCTAGGCTGTTCTCCGTGGTGGCAGATGACAGAACAAGGAGCAATGGTCTCAAGTTGCGGTGGGGGAGGTCTAGGTTGGATATTAGGAAAAACTATTTCACTAGGAGGGTGGTGAAGCACTGGAATGGGTTACCTAGGAAGGTGGTGGAATCTCCATCCTTAGAAATTTTTAAGGCCCGGCTTGACAAAGCTCTGGCTGGGATGATTTAGTTGGTGTTGGTCCTGCTTTGAGCAGGGGTTTGGACTAGATGACCTCCTGAGGTCTCTTCCAACCCTAACCTTCTATGAATACTTACTACAAAACATTGTACTTCACTCTTGTGACAATGCTTTCTAAGCTACCAGCTTGTTAGCTGCTCTCCTGCTGTACAAAAAGTGAAGGTCAGGAGGCAGGATCAAGTTTCAGAGATAGTTTTGTAATTTTTAGGATGGGGAAAACCTTCACTGAGGATAGACAAAAGCACACCTATATATGTATCTGCACATAGAAACGTAGGACTGGAAGGAGACCTTGAGAGGTCTTCTAGTCCAGTCCCCAGCACTCATGGCAGGGCCAAGTATTATCTAGACCATTCCTGACATGTGCACACGCGCACACACACACACACACACACACACACACACACACACACACACGAAACAGGATGTTTTGAGGACTAGTGCTGGTCTTTCCCTCCAGTGACTCAGAATCATCATTCAGAGTTCTATTAACAGATACAGGTGATTCTCCACCTGGAGTGGAGCTTTTGGATACTAAATTTAGGTGGGAGGATCTTTGCTTCATGACTGAGCAGAGACAGATTCTTTAAAGGCCCCACTGCCTAAACCACAACGGACAGTGCAGTTTCCCATTTCTTTAAATAGGGGAACTGAAAGAAATGTGCCTCCTGCAGAATTATTTTGACATTGTGAGCAGCTGTGCGAGTCTGCATCACTGGTCTCTAGAACACGTTCATACAAACATATGCTGTACACACAATGAAATAGCTAAAAACCCACTGCCATCTAATGGCAGCAAAAAAATTGTCATTGCACATCTATGTTGGAACCGGAGAGCTATGCTTTGCTTCATTTCAATTTGGAAACAAAGGGACTGTGTGCAGTAAGGAGAGCCAAGAACTCCTCTGATCTGATCCCAGCTCAGCCACTAACTTGTATGATGTTAGAGAATCACCTAACCTCTTTGTACTCAGTTTCCACATTGTAAAGAAGGCGATAATACTTCACCAGGGTGTTCCAATTATTGGAACTATACACTGCTTTGAGGATGTATCGTAATATTATACAGTACCTTTTTCACTAGCACACACATCATGACATGCGACTTTTAAAGTATACACGCCAGGAAGATACATAGCTGCTAATCGCTATTTGCAATGCTGTCCCTTTAAAATGCCTTGATAGTTCAGGCCTGCTCCTGCCACACTGAAGTCATCTGCAAAACTCCCAAACTCTTCAGCAGGAGCAGGATTCAGCTTAGATTTTTCCAAATTATCCCCTCCTCTTCTGCTCCCCACCCCAGCTCCAGATGCCTAGCTGAAGCTAGGACTCCTTCCTCACCAGGGCACAGTACCCATGGCAGTCTCTGAAGGTTTTTTAGAAGCTTCATTTCAACAAGACGCAGGTCCTTTGGAGCAGGCATCATTTATGCTCAGTTAAGCTCTCAGATGCCCAAGAGAACCTATCCCTTTTGAAGTTTGTCCTTCTCCAAGATAACTGCTGTTTGCAGCTTGAGCTACTTTTTTTAAGCTACAAAAATTCTCAGGCCAGCTCCTTCACTGCCTTCCACACTGTGTAGTTATCTACACACGGACAAACTAAGTGTCAGGTGCAAGGCAGTGAAGAATCAGACCCCTAGTGTTTGCAATGCTGCGCCCTCTACTGGAAAGAAAATGTTCATTGTTTTTAAATAGACAATACAACAGCACAACCTGTCACAGTGATACAATATATAAGCTAACGATTTACAGAAAGGATGGTTTGCGCCTGTCTAAGGAATGCAATGTAAAATGATATACAGACAACTCTGCATTCTAAGAATGTGAGAAGTTCTTTCGAACCTCACTCCTCTGGTCCCCTCTTGAAGATTACATAGTTTTATTTCTTATCGCTACTCATGTAGTTTCTTCTCTCACACTGTTTGTAACCCTGATTTGTGAGCCAGAGAGACAGGTGACTAGCCCAGGGGAATTGGGAAACTCCTGGGATCTAGTCTCGGGTCTGCAATTCACTCTCTGTGACCTTGAACTAAGTCACCTAACCTCGGTGACTCAGTTTCCACATCTGTGAAATAGGCATAAAATCATTCTATCCTATTTACAAGTGACTTTTGTATTTAGTCACCAACTGTTGGAGCTCCTTGGAGAGAAAGGCTTAATTGGTAGGTCATCAATATTTCAAAACTAGGAGAGAATTGGGTCAGCAAAGTTACCAACATGGGGGCAACGGGTGTGAAAGGTCCAGGAAACCATGGCGAGGTTTACGCCAGATATTCCAGAACCCGCTAAAACAAATGGCTTCCTACAGCCCTGCTGTGAACTAAGCGGTCAAAAAAACCCCAACACATTTTAAATGCATTTATACTATAAGACAAGCTTTGAAAGATTTTATTACTGTTAAATTAGAGGGATTGTGCCATTCTTGTTCTTTATGAAATAAAATACTGCATTAAATTGTTTTTCTTGAGAAGGTGGCCAAAGCTCTGCTTGTGGAACTGCATCTACCCTGAGGGGAGAGCTAAACATGGAGACCTGCAAAATATGGCTGTTTGTGCATCAGGTTGGTTTTCATTTGGTTAATTTATAGCTTGTTGGGGTTTTGCCATCTGCAGAATTTAATCAGCTGAGATCACTGCATTCAGTGATAACCATTTCCAAGCCCACCAGACCCCAATGGCCGTGAAAGCACTGCACATGCTGCATGATCCCCCCTAAGGCTAAGAGCCACACATCCACGATATTTCAACGTCAGGCAAGTCATTTGGTCTCCTGTGCCTCTGTCAAAGCAGCTGACAAGCCAGGTAAAAACTAAGAGGATGACGAGAACCCGACACTGCATCTGAGCAAACACACCACCAAAAAGCCCTGCAATAACGAAGTTGGTCGTATGAACAGAAAATATTTATTTACCTTCAAAACATATCCCCTCCCGCCCCGAAGACTATTTGCAGCAGTCTCTCTGGGGAAAGTTTTCAAAAGAATTTAAGTGACTTAGGTGCCCACATCCCATTGACTTCCACCTTTTGTCCACACAAATTGAGTATTACCCATAAGCCACCAGATTTTGGCAACACAAGGCATATCCTGTCGTTATGTGTTTCCAGTAGTCTCTCCAATGTGCTAGACACTGTACAAATGAAAAGGAACACTCCTTCTACCCCAATGTGCTTAACCTCATTCTTTTGCTTACTACCACAATTATTGCACACTCTTTCAAAACAAAGGTGGTTTGTTACCAAAAGCAACAGATCAGCTTGAAAAAAAGACGGAAAAAAATCCTAAAAAACTTAAATCTGTCTGGGCTGTTGAGAACAAATTTTAAACATCACCACTTGCTTTAGTGAGGTCCTAATACAAATGTCCACAAGATGGCAGAATGCACCATCACTCTTAAGCCTTAATCTTGCCTACTCTTCCCAGTGGGGAGTGGTATAAATATTTCCATTTCAGAACAAAAGGCTGGGGAACTGGGAAAAGGAAAGGAAAACTACCCAGGAAAACTGTGAGTGCAGACTTGTTTTTTTAGTTCATCTTTGTTCTGTTCACTTAGCCTACAATATTGATATTGCCAAAAAAATGCAGATGTCTCTTGTGATATCTTCTGCATAAACTAGAGATGGGTTCTACCAGCAAAACTTATCAAGTCTTGAATATCCCAAAAGATTCAGCGTGTTCAGATCTCACATTCCATTGTAGAGGCCATTGCAACTGTCAGATACAGATCTCAGTTTGGAGTGTGAATTCCCTCAAACCTGGCTGTGTTTGGAAACAGGGTTTTGATTCAGGGTCCATCTCCAGTGCAGACCCACATAAAAGTAAACCAAAATTTATGAGGCACCTAGGAGGGAGAAAGGGCCTCCACTTGGCATGCCCGATTAATGCTATCAAGGCTGAGAAAGAGCTCAGAATTCTTAGCCACTTAAAATTTAATGCATCATAGAACCACAGACGAGACCTATTAGTACATTCAGTGCAGCACTCTGCCCACACAGGTTTTCTCCCCACCACACAGGGAACTGTTAACACACAGGTCCTGGCAGATGAACTGGAAGCAGTAACTGTCCTGTTATAAGGTGCTTATCAACAAGTCACCCACAAGATTTTGAAGAGCTCACACCTGCCTGAGCTGTTTTCCTACCCTCACACCAATGCTTTTTCTAAAATGCTTATGCACTATGGGGCTAGATTTGCAAAGGCACTTGGGCGCTGTAACACTCAGTGGCACACTGTCTAGCTTTTAGGCGGCTAGAAAAAAAAAATCACAGGAACAACACTGCGGGTATGTCTACACTACAGGATTAATCCGAATTTAGATAATTCGAATTTGGGAAACAGGTTGTATAAATTCGATTGTGCGCGGCCACACTAAGCACCTTAATTCGGTTTTAAACCACATTAATTCGGTGGTGTGCGGCCACACTACCCCATTAACTTAAACACAGTAATTCGGTGGTGTGCGTCCACACTAACCCTAATTCGAATTAACAAAATCGATTTAGGCTCTACTCCGTTCGTCGAGGTGGAGTACAGAAATCGATTTAAAGGGCCCTTTAATTCGAATTAACTGGCTCTGTAGTGTGGACGGGTGAAGGGTTAATTCGGATTAAGGCAGCTAAATCCGAATTAAAGTCCTAGTGTAGACCAGGCAAATTCACAGAACCAGAGCTCGGCATCTAGGCTCCCTATACAATGAACGGGGAGAGACAGGCGTCTCAGAACTCAATCCACCAAAGCCAGCACACTTGGCAGAGAGCTGCCAAAGCTAGGCAGTGGGAGGCACCAATGAGAGGGATGTGCGCTAAACCCCGCACCTCTCATGGAGTTAGGATCCAATGTCCAGGCAGCAGGGAGGCTCCTCTCTCTGCTAGCGATTCACAAACAGTGGGACAAGGAGGAGGTTGAGGTGGCGGTGCCATCCACCTTGTCACTTTTAGCTCAGTGTTTAGAGCACTCAGCTGCGATGTGGGGGACCCAGCCTCAATTCCCCCCCTCTGCCACTAGAGGAGACAACATTTGAACAGGGATCTCCTGCAGCTGAACATTATAAGCTGGGCACTATCACCTCTGCACCCGGCCAAACTTTGAAAGGGACCCCATCGGGCAGAAGGCCTCAGAGCACATCTACTAGATTGGGCCCCGAATACAAAATAGGTGGGCTAATGCCTATCTTCCAGGTTCATGAATCACTCTGGGGCTTAAGCGGGAGTTAGGTGTTCAGATGCTTAGATTGAGGCAGCAGCGCACATGCTCAGAGGCAGAAACATAGGCGCCGAGGGAACATTTACGCTGAAAATGTAGGTGTTGGATGAGTTTAGGTGCCCACAGGATTTGGCAGGAGTTTTGTGGATCTCAATGGAGCCTAAAACTGGGACTTGGACCCTAAACCCAGACTAGATACCTAAGTCTGGGGGTTAGGTGCCGAAGAATCTTTGTGAATCTAGCACTATATTCCTAAGGTTCATTTAAAACCAGAGAGCGATAAACAGCAAACCAGTCATTGCCAGCACTGCATGATTACATTCAAATCCAGTTAACAATGATCTATCAGGCTTACACCAGCTGCCAGTAAGTATTTCACTTGTCAACGATGCACGCAATAAATCCATAGCAATAAATGCACGGCTCTTAGCTTCCATATGCATAGGTGACAATACATGCACATATAAGCAAGTCTTTGAAATACACATCAAATATTCTACTAATCTGCCTACAGGCAAAATTGATACACCAAATTAAACACTTATACAAGGTCTTTTTGATGGGTCTTTGACTGAATAACAATTCAGGTTCCTGAGTAACATGTGGCAAAGGTCATGTCTCAAAGTAAGGCTCAATGTAACATACAGGGACTGATTCTCCTCTGACACTGGTATAAATCAGGATTAACTCATTGAAATCAATGGATTTAAACAGGTGTAAGAACAGCATGAGAGGATAATTAGGGCCATAGTATTCAAAGGCAATGGCTTTGTAGTGGACACATCAGGTGTGAAAAAAGCCAAACTCTCTGGAAAAAGACGTTTAAACACTGGCAGAGTTTAGGAAGTCCTTCAAGATACTGGAGTACTTTTTGCTCAGTAGCTGAGAACAGAGGATCGCCCACCTCATCACACGCAAGACATTCTAATTCTTCAGTTCTGGAAGCAAGGAAGGGGGTGATTCTCAAGTCTCAGATGTGATCTGACCCAAAGAAGGACCAAACATATTCAACTTTCGCTGAGTCCAACAGGAACTGCAGGTGCTCAGCTCTCCTTTCGAGTTTGGGACACTAGCAAGTGAAGTGTAATTGAGACAGATCAGCAGGCAAACTCAACAGGAATTATTAACCTGAAAGTTTCTCCCCACTTACCACAAAGGCCGCTGTACCAGAATGTCAAAGACAGTTTAGCCGTAACTATTCTAGTGGAAAGATGTCTGGGGAGAATGGATCCCGCAAAAGGAAAGGGCTGAAGAATTTTTTTCAAGACAATAATCCATATATAAACGCTTCACTGAGTATTTCAAGTGACACAGGGACCCCACTTGGGCTAACAGCAGGACTTGAACTGGAGCCTTTCAGAGTGACAAGCATGAGGTCATGCTACTTGAACTAAAGGACTACAGTCTAGATTCACAAAGGTACTTAGATGTGACGCTGAGCATGACAACACCATCACTTTTAGGTGCCTAGAAAATCACAGGAACACACTGCAATTCACACAGCCTGAGTTAGGCGCCTAAGCTCCCTATACAGTGAATGGGGAGAGAGAGGCACCTCAGAATGTGATTCATAAAAGCCAACATACTGGCAGGGAGCTGCCTAAACTAGCCAATGGAAGATACTAACAAGGCTGCTAAGTCCCGGCCTTCCTGCTGAGCTAGGTGCCTATCTCCGCTAGCCACCCACAACTGGGGACCCTCTTTGGAGTTAGACGCCTAAGGCATGAAGCTGGGAGCAGGTTTCCCGCAGTCTCTCCTGTTGAAGCGGTTCCACTGTGGATAACTAAGTAAAAAGAGTCATTGGAGCAAGAGGACTGGACTCTGGTCGCTCATCTATCTCCTGGGTGAGTGCTCTAACCACCAGGCAACAGAGTGATTCTTCTGCTTGTGCGCACTCTCCCCCTCTGGCCCAAATGACTCTCTACTTATTTATCCACATTGCAAGTTTCAACAGGAGAGACTGAGGGAGCCCCACACCAGAATATCCCATAGCCCAATGAGTAGAGCACTCATCTGAGAGGTGGCAGATCCCTGTTTAAATCCCTTCTCCCCCTCAGGTGAGGGGGGACCTGAATTGGGGGGTCTTCCACACCCCAGCAGAGTACCTTAACCACTGGGCTAAACGTTATAAGGGAGACTTTCCTCCTCTCTCCCCAGCTTTTTTCTGTAAACTCCCCTATGGGGCCCCAATCCAGTAGGCGGCCTCTGAGCACGCTACTGGATCAAGTCCTGCATGCGAGTTAGGCAGCTGAATGCCTGTCTTCCCCTGGTTCGTGACTTGCTCTGGTGCTTGGGCAGGAGACATGCATCCGGACACCTAGAACGAGGCAGCAGTGTGCATGCCCAGAGGCAGAAACAGGTGCTTACGGAACTTTTTACTGCAAAAAGCAAGGTGCTGACTGAGTTTAAGTACCTACAGGTTCAGCGGGAGTTCTGTGAACAAGTGGAGTTTAAAACTGAGACTTAGGTCCCTAAATCTGGGATTTAGGCACCTAAGTGCTTCTGTGAATCGAGGCCTATGTTCCTTCGCTGGAAGTGACAGCAGACTCAAAGAAACAGCCCCCAAACGCAGACAAAAACCCACACTCCCCTCTTGTGGATTACACAAGCACCACAGCTAGCTGACCACAGGACTTTAATTTACATAGCCGGCTAGATCTCTAACCATGCAGGGTACGGCACAAGAGAAGGGGCCATCTTCATCAGCAACACGAACAAATGGGAACCAGCAATATGGTGCCACCAAAACATACCTGCCAGACGGGAAGGACTTTCTCTATGTCATTCAGGTTGATTCCGTCTCCATCCTCGTGCTTCCCTTTTCCGAGCCTGAGCCAGGAACAACAACAATAAAAAGAAATAGAGCACGTGAAACCAAAGTTAACGTTTCTCACCCACCACAGAAGGCGAGTTTAGTTTTCTACCTCTACATGGAAAAAAAAAAGAATGGGGAGGATCTCTGGGCCAAATAACCTGTGCCTCCAAAACATCCACATGCAGACAGGTAACCATCCATGCCAAACAGATAACTGCCTCTCCCAGATCTGTTTGCACCAATGACTATTTGCTTCTGTGTGCATGAAAATTTTTTGCATGAGGAACTTTGGCACGACTGTCTTTATCCCTCATGTTTCCCTGCGTACTGCTAATTCTCAGCACTCATCCCTGGTTCAAGCATAGGTCAGTGTCAGATTTATAGAGGATTTTTTTTAAATAAAAAGGACAGAAGGGGAAAGAAGGTTAAAAAGAAGAGCCTGGAAAGCTGCAGAGTTTGAGCACAAATGAGAGATTCACACGTGCAACACCTTTATCTCTCCCTGAATGTTACCTGTCCATCTTCTACAGAAATCTAAGCCAATGCGGTTTTTCAAAACACACCACCATTTATCGGACTATTTTCCTGTTTGCAATTCCGGCTTAATGCAACACCCCAAATGCAGCCATTGGACTGGGATTGGTAAAGGGGTGGTGAGAAAAACAAAACAAAAACAAAACCTAAGCCTGGACCCACAGATCCAAATCTAAACAATTCTATTTAACTGTTGTTTATTCACTTGAAAGGGTTTTATTAATTGTAACCCACAGCAGGAAAGAAAGAGGGCCTCTGTCCCCCTCTAGTGGCTGCTCCATGTAAGAAGGTAAGGAGTCAACACAACTAGGAGACTTGGGGCCAGATCCTCAAAGGTATTTAGATGCCTAACTTCCATTGATTTCACTGGGAGTTAGGTGCCTAAATAGCTTTGAGGATTTGGGCCTTAGTCTTTCAGCTTCAGGCAATGGAGACTCATGCTTGGAACCTCTCACACTAAGGGTACATCTACACTGCAATCCTGGGGTGTGACTGCGGCTCGTGTAGACATACCCAAGCTAGCTTTGATACTGGAGCAGTGACATTGCATCAGCACAGGCTTCAGCATGGGCTGCACAAACCTACCCGGAACTGTGGGTAATTGCTCGGGCGGCTAGTCTGTGCTGACAGCTAGCCCCGTGACTGCAGTGCAGACATATCTTAAGAACATGGGCCGCTGTCCCTGGAGCTAAAGGGCCAAAGCTCCGATCCTGCAACTGATGGCATATGGGCAGATGGCTGTTCCTTTGTGGCGCTGAACTGAAGTCAATGCAGCTCTGTGGGGCACAGCAGTCCATTCATGCGCTATCAGCTATACAGAACAGAGACCCAAGTCCCATGGCTGTGGCTGAGTCCTAGACTTCTTATATGGGAGAGCCACAAGGGGAGGACAAAAGACTCATTCTCTACTAGCATTATTTAACTATTTTGTGCATAAGATATCCTTGGAGGGATTTGCTGAAGAGAAAAGAGAAACCTGCGCTACTGGTTGACAGCATTGCTCAAATACATTAGGAAAACACTATTTTCCTATTTTATACTGACTGTCTCATGGATGCACTTCCTGTGGGAGGAAGTTACATTTCATGCAGCTTACATCACAGAATCTATTCAGAGTCTGGGCTTTTTAAATACATGTTTTATCCTAATTTGTCTGCAATTATAAGGCACTGAAGCCAATGGCAAAGCTCTCATCAGCTTCAACGATAGGGGATCATAGAATATCAGGGTAGGAAGGGACCTCAGGAGGTCATCTAGTCCAACCCCCTGCTCAAAACAGGGCCAATCCCCAGACAGATTTTTGCCCCAGATTCCTAAGTGGCCTCCTCAAGGATTAAACTCACAACCCTAGGTTTAGCAGGCCAATGTTCAAACCACTGAGCTATCCCTCCCCAATAGGATAGATCTAGGAAGACCACATAATATTGTGTAAATAAGTTTGATGCCCAGCAATTTTCATTCCTGCCTTCCTGTTCGAGTTATAGGGACGTATATTTTTATTAAGATTTATATGTATAATAAAACTAAAGTGAGGTGCTTTCCGTTATTGGATTTTAAAATATGGTTACAAATATTTAATGTATGTTCAATGGGGCCAGTGATCATGACTGATCACAGTTAGTACAGATAAACAAAGGACAGTCCCAACCAGTAATATATATATTGTGTGCTTCAAAAAGGCTAATTTCCCAAAGCTGAGGAAAATTATGAGCAAAACTGAGAGGAAAAAGTTAGACAAATGTGAATGAAAATTCTGAGTTCTTTAAGAAAAATTCATTAG
Source organism: Terrapene triunguis (assembly GCF_002925995.2). Taxonomy (NCBI): domain Eukaryota; kingdom Metazoa; phylum Chordata; order Testudines; family Emydidae; genus Terrapene; species Terrapene triunguis. The sequence continues at coordinate 8,497,464 of NW_020664420.1, read as the reverse complement.
ATGGCCAAAAATAAACTATGATTCCACAATTGAGGAAGAGGACAACTGTGGGTTAAAGCCTATCTGAGTTCAGTGGGGAAGTGAAGGCTGCAAATAGTTTAAAATAGATAATATAACAAATGGATAAAAGGAGAAGTAGACAGCAATCAATATAAATTAAAAGTTATGAAGTGTAGAAAGTTGATAAAGGAAGCAAGAGAAATCAGGGACATTAATCCCAGGGAAAATAGAAAAGCTGACACAGGATTCAGTTAATAAAGAAATAAAGGATAGAAATATAATTAATGCCAGTCAACATAGTTTTATGAAAAATAGAACTTGTCAAACAAACCCAATTTCATTTTTTGATAAGATTACAAGTTTGATTGATAAAAGGAAACGATGCAGATGTAGTAGACTTTTGTAAGGCATGTGATTTAGTACCACATGACATTCTGATTAAAAAAATAGCACTACAGAATATTTAATGAATCACACATTAAATGGTTGAGGAACTGGCTAACTGAGACATCTCACAAAGTAGTTGTCAATGGGGAATCATCATCGAATGGAGGTGTTTGCAGTGGAGTTCTGCAGAAATTGGTTCCAGGCCCCACACTATTCAATATTTTCATCAATGATCTGAAGTCAACATAAAATCACTGCTGATAAAACTTGCAGATGACACAAAGATTGGCAGGTAAATAGTGATGATAGCACAGTCACACAGAGTGATTTGGATCAGTTGGCAAGGTGGGCCCATTCAAACAAAATGCATTCCAGCCAAATGCAAGGTCATACACCCAGGAACAAACTGTGCAGGCCATACCAACAGAATGTGGGACTGTATCCTGGAAAGCAGTGACTCTGAAAAGGATTTAGGGATCACAGCGCACATAATAGAACATGAGCTTTAAGTTTTTCTGCCCACTGTTCCTGGATGGGGGGTAGGGGGGAGAACCAACACAAGCAAAAGGAGAAATTGATTAACTAGCTGACTACCCAGGGGATAGACAGAGAAGCTATGATTAAACAAAATGCTGTTGAATGCACAAAGTATGCAAACTCAAAAAGAGAGACCAAAAAAACATTCTCTAGTCTTTCAATTCTAGTAGGGGTTATTTGTAACTTGTATTACTGACAATTATTGGGAAATATTTTCAAACCCAAGCATAACTTAAGTTGATGATGTCCATTTAACTTTCCTATTTCTGCTATCCCTTCTTATTTCAATTCGGCAGCTGTATTATTTAGTTCCGGTAAGAGTTTTGATGCACATTTTGTGTGAAAGGCAACAAACAAAAATAAAGCCCCAGTCCTGCAATCTGACTCACGTGGGTGGCCTCTTTCACCTGAATGGTGGCCCACTGCTTTCAACAGGGCTCCATGTTGACACACAGATCTACCCATGCTGATCCAACTGCAGGATCAAGGCCTAAAGTTGTAGTTTATTATGATAAAGTTTTAATTTCCAATCAACCCATCCAGAGTCCGCCCCCGCCAAAACCTGCTGCATTTAAACTACATTATGAATCTGAGGTAGCCCACAAAGACATTCCTGACACATCCTTTTGTACTGAGCAACTGTAGTCAGTAAGATCACGCGCTGTCCCTGGAACAAATGAGCATAACAAGGTGAATTAAGCATACGGTTTTGTCTTTATCCTTGCTATTGTGGATTTAAGTTGGACTTTGATAAAGAAACCCCAAACCAACATTCAATAGTGTTTATCTGGTAGAATTAAAGACTTATTTGTCTAGTGCCTTTCATCCAAAAGGAGCCCAAGGCAAACTCTGAACTGCAGAATCATTGCCCGGCTGAAATCCAGCCACCTCTGCAGTGAAACAATACAACTTTTTAATAGCATCCAGCAACACAGCATGCCAATTCAGGGCAGAAAATTAATAATACTGTATCAGGTAAATCTGTATCTAGGAAGAGACAATCGCTCAATTAGAAACTGGTGAACACATCTACTATAGTGCAAAACAATCCTGCATTAGCAGGGCAGATGATCCAATGAATATAAAATGTCTCTTTCACCTCTAATGGCCATGATTGTCTGAAAAGTGCCATGAGATCTTGAGCACAATGTATTTGATTTTTACATAACACCGTTTGTATAAAATTCTTAAAAACCAGAGGTAGACAAAAATATCACCAGTTAAAAATGCTTTAGAAGTTACTCTAGCTATTCTGTAAGATGTTATTTATAAACTCCATAGAACACCAGTCCACAAAGCCCTAGGCCTATGTTTTGAGTGCACAATGAAGTTGTGCAAGATAGCCTGCTTTGCTTCTCACCAGTTCGAGGGCCTGGTCTCCCACACAGCTATCTAAAACGGACAGTTACCAAGTCCTGTCCTTGGGATGCTCCACCAATTGTGATACAATGCTTAACTAAACCTTCAGTCCTAGAGGGGTACATTTTAATGGTGTGTACTTGAAACTTTGAATTTTTTTCCAGCAAATGGAAAAATTGAATGAGTGCCATCTGGCTTCATTAGATAAAAGACATTTGTAATCCTTCCATTTGTAACTCCTTCTAAACAGGAACATACTTTTTCATCCCTCTTCAGACAAAAGTAAGCATCACCTGAGGCCAAATTTAGCCCTGGAGTAACTATATTCTTATCTCTAAAGAAATGATACCCTTCCATTTGCTGGAGACTTTACGGAGTTACATCAAGGATCGACTGGTAACTTGTCATAACTAGGACATACAGAATATGTAGTGGCCTCCATATCCACAGCCAGCATTGCTCCTTAGCTGGTCAATGTTTAGGTGCCAGGACTGACTGGCTGGGAGAGGGGAGACCACCCACATTAAGATCTGGCAACTTCTCAACTTGCAGAAGCCACGAACAGTGAGGCAACAATTTCTTTCTACACCACTGGTGAGTCACACCTAGAATACTGCTCACAGTACTGGACACCTTAGCACCTGGAGGAGGCTCAGGTTGATAAACTGGAGAGAATGAAGAGAAAGATGACTAAGGGACTGCAAGGACTGATTTATGAAGAAGGATTGAAAACAGTACCAGTAAATATTTGTAGCTTTATACAACTATGGTGGAATACAGCCTCAGTGTAAAAGCATTTAGATTGTGTTAAATGCCAAGGACAGAGAGGGACTGTTTAATAACATACACAGGTTTATGGCTAGGAGACATAGGATGAAATTATGGCAAGGAAAATTTATGAAGAATATTTTCGTGTTCCACTATAGCACTGTGGAAGTCTTGCTAGAGAAAGAGGTGGAAGCCATGTCCCTTAGGATTTTTTAAAGCAGAGATGGACCTAAATCAGAGAAATGGGCTCTAGTCCTTCCCATTGTTAAGGGGTGTTTGACTCTAAGGGATGTAGTTTGGCCCCATATTTGTTGGAAACTGGCCTGGTCAAAGCAATAGAAAATCTAATAGAGGGAACAGTTCCACACTAGCCCCCCAGGAGATGACCCAAGTTTCCACCTCAAATTTCTAATATCACATGACCCAATCGTGTTTCCCCACCCTGAAGCCAAGCACGCGCACAAACACCCACGCACACACCCACACAGTATTAGAGAAGACAACACGATGGCACTTACCCTTCTCTGTCTATGTGCGGGAGCGGGTGTTTGGGGGTGTTCCGGAGCTTCCTGTGAATCTGTGTGAAGTCCAGCTTTTCAGGCTGTAAATCCCAGGTTGCACCACTAGGAAGGGAGAGAGAGAACGCACTACTAATTAAATGTGTTCATATTGGGAAGAGCATATCATATATACTTGCCCGTTATTTTCCAAAGGCTATTGTTTCTGGAGACATTGTTTCTGCTTCCAGCAGTCCCTGACCAGGTACCCCCAACTTTTACACTTAAGCACCCCAAATAAAAACTCTAGGTGCAGCACCTAAACCTTCTTAGCTACACATGCTCTTAGCTTTTGAAAAGTTCCCCTCAGTCTTTTGCTGCAGCAGCTAGTCTGGTCCATGCAGTGGAGATGCCCTCTCAGGAATCCTCATCTGTTGCTTGGAAGATCCCTGCTGGAACGTGCATTACATAGCCTGGGGCGCAGGATCAACAAGTGCCAAGGAAGATACTTCCTTCGGGAGATCAAAGCCTGCAGTGCTCTATGGACAGCACAGAATGGAGCACAGAGCTGGGAGGAAAGTTTATTTTCTTGATTTAATCCTTCGTGCTTGATTGGAGCAGTACCCTCAGTGCCCACGTGCGGGAATGAAAACTGAAGAGCTCCTGACACAAGTACTGATGCAAAATGCACATGCACACTGCTGATATATGGACAAACAACTGAATTTGCCCAAGTCCCTGAGAGGCCTCTTCGGTTTTGTGTATCAAGATTCCTCGACAGATATGGGCATGTCTACACAGCAACTGGAGGTGTTATTGCAGCTCAGGTAGCTAGCATGATTAAAAACAGCAGTGAAGACACGGAGCACAGACCCCCGTGCAAGCTAGGAATATGAGTATGTACCCAGGGTTCTGGGAGGGCTTGTACAGACAAGTGCCACCACGTCTTCACTGCTATTTTTTTCAAGCTGGCAGGGATATGCCTCCACAATGTGCAATCACACCTCCAACTGTAGCATAGACATAGCCTTAAACTAGTCAAATTAGTGCACCTTTGGTGTGCAAACAATCCCACCGACCTCCTCTAGCTTGAACTCCAGCAAAAACAAGGTGCACGTTATCTGCACTGAGGACGAGGGACTGGACTGGGGAGGAGGAGGCATGACCGTCTCCAAGTTGCAATGCTTGCATGTCTGTAGAAGAGCCCTGAGGAGAGGGATAAAAGAGGTTATATTCCATCTGTCTTGTAAAAGAGCTTTTAAATGAGCTTACCTGAAGGAATCGAAGGTATTGGCTGCCCAGATATCTGTCCCCAACATGTCCAGGGAGTTGTCTTTGTTGCCATTCTAAAAAAGGAGGGGGAAAGAGTTGTTATTCTTGAGGAGTTGCAATGAACTTCCCGACCCAACATATAACTCTGCCACTGAGTATTAGCAACACTCTTCATCCGAGTGAAATACAGACACACTACAATGAACAGCATTTTGGGTGGGTCTCACATTTCCCCAATTGCTTCTGAGACTTGTTAGGCTTCCCAATTTTGAACCCCTATTTTAAGAAGGTGATAACTCACAGGGACAAGTTTTCTCTGGGCCAATGAAAATTTGAATACGAAGTCTCATTGCACAAACTGAAAAGTTGGTAAATTAGGTGGAGCTGAAACCTGCCCCAATTACTCCAGGGAATTTGGTGTCAACTCAACCATGAGCAGCCAAATGGCTACTGGGATCCAGGACTGAAGGGAACAAGGCAGAAACTGGGTGTTGTGGAGGGATAATGATTGGAAGATGGTTGGCCACCATGATGTCCCTGATGGCATAATGTCCCCCCATTCACCAGCACAAGCCACTTGAAAGGAGAAAGCATTGACTTAGAATGCCAGGGGACTTCTCCTGATAAGGAGAGGGCTCTGGCTGTGATCTAGGTGTGACATCCCTCCCTCCCAAACCTTGGCTTGTAAGCCCTACAGGGTCTATCAGGACTTGGCTTCACAAAGGAAACATAGTTTGCCAGGTTTAAAGCTTGCTGGCCAGTGAGCTCATCCCTCAGATTTGGCCCTGACTGAATCAAATCCAATCCGGCTACATATCCATTTCCCTGAATTTTAAGGGGCTCCCTTTTTGTAGCTGACTGTGAAGCAGTTTTAGCGGTCACGACAAGAGAGCTGTCCTTATCTACAGAGATACAAAAACACCAACACCCCAGCATTTCACCAGGCTGAGCTATCTGAGGAGACATGAGATACCTTTATGGTTTACAGCTGTGATAATTACTACTCGAGATCTGACAGGAACACCATTTCTTCTGGCTCAGCACAATATCAGATCGTGAGATATCACGATACCCAGTAACTCGCACGATAATTGTGCCATTACTATATGTCACCACTGTAGACTAGAAGTGCTTGGGTGCCCAACTCCATAATGCTAACTTTTTGTACATTAGGGAGCGGGAGGTCTGATAGGACTAGCCTGAAGACTTTGGAAGTACAGGGCCATTGTTAGCTCCCACACAAACCACTCACGCTTACAGTTTACTAAAACATTCTTTCATTCTTTCCAATGGCACTACCCTTTGAGCAACAAGCACTTGGCTAAGGGAGATGAATGCATTGTCCTTTTGTTTTATAGCCCCAGATTAGCCAGTCATAAATGTGCAGTTTCTGTCCACCTTCCTCACCAACACGCATCGGGTGAAGGACCTCGGAGGAACGCCACTGCTTCAGAGGCAAAGCCACTCTGTTATCTCCTGCAAAGCTGCTTACCTTGAGCACACAGCATACTCACTGTCAACACTTACACTTAATAATCATCTGACTACTGCAGCCCCACTAAGATATGAACCTAACTACATAAATGGTGTGAAAGCAAATATGCCATAGGGCTGCACACAGCATTTCATCCTCCCTGATATGCATCGAACCACGTGTGTTGCAAACATACGGGGGAAACCCAAGTGTTTTAAGAAAACGAAGTCAAACTGAGCTCCTTGCATTTTCTTTTCAAAGTGAAATGGTGCTAGGAGAAAGTGTTGGCTTGACAGCTCTGGAGTCTACTCTTCTGTTTGTCCACGAATGGTTGCAACATACGTAACATCAGTATAAGCAAGTGTTCTCTGTACTGCCCTACCAACATACCTCAACCATACAGTGGCCACCATATTGCCATCAAATGGTAACAACTTTCAGTCACTCACTACCAACCTGAGTAGGATTTGAACCAGCAGCCAAGAAGGAAATGGCTGCATAGAGTTACCAGTCCCTTAAGCCAACCAGTCTGTGAAACCTAACAGGTCTCAAGCTTCACCTCCTTCTCCCACTAAGGTTGGTAGGTTTTCTCAATTAAAGGCCTACTGCAAAACCAAAGTGTAACAAACTCAAAAATTTTTTACAGTTATCCCTGTAAACATCCCATGAATCTACCGTAATAACATGTCTCCTCTTTCCCTGGAGTAAACAGGAAAACAATGCAGTATAATCAGATGTGAATCATTAAAAACTCATGATAAAGCAGCACAGAGACCAGAATAAGGGGGATTTTTGGTGTCCAAAATATTTATTGAATTAAGAGCGAAGTGAGAAGAACTGAATGGTAAGTCACATCAAATGAACAAGTTAAATACTTACAAGGTGCTTCTCATCTTCAAAACCCCCTGCCAGCACCAATCTATCTATCTCCCTACACCCCCCTGCTATGTATACTCCCCTCCCATTTTAAGATGACAGAAACTGAAGCAGAGAGGTTAATCGACCTGCCCAGGCCCCTCAGGGAATCAATGGCCAGACTGGAACTAGATTCTGTTCCTAGCTCCCAGTTCTGTACTCAGACCACTAGACTGACTCATGGGATCAGCTTGTAAATACATTATAGGAGGGTCTGGTAGCAACACCCAATATTATCTGATACTTCTCATAAAACTCTGTTGCTTTTGGTTGATTATAACTTTGCCAAATCTTAAGCACTTGGGCTGAAATTTTATGTGCTGGGTAGCTCCCTGGGGCTGATTTTTTTATTTCATTTCAGCCAAAATGATTCAATCATTTCAGAGAATGAGATTAGAGAAAAATAAGTAGTTTTACCAATGTTAAAAAATTCTGGTGACCTTTTCTTTGAGAAGCTCTAGCACCCCCGTGCTTTGGAGCAGGGAACGGATATTGGCTGGTGGGTGGCCTTTGCATCAGACATCTGCCGCCTTCTGCCATCCCTGTGAAAATCCACCTAAATTTTGCCAATTTATAATCTTTTGAAAAGTCACAGTTCACACTTGCTCAGTAGAGATCAACTAGCGTTTTGCAGCTGAATTCTTCAAAGATCTGGTGCGCACTGAGCATGTTCCAGCCGAGAGTTACAGGAGGCTGAGTAGGACTTGCCCTGCAACTGCAGATCTGGGCCATGCCGGATCCAGAGCTGGGCACCCGAAACGGAGCACGAGAGAGCCGGTCTCTCTTGTGCTCTCAATGTCTGCCTCACTGCTGGGGCCAGGAAGAGCAGAAAAGGGAGCTGCATAATTTGAATGCAGAAGGGACAACAGCCAAACCTGGGAAGTGAGGGGAATAAATCAGAATAAGGAGCCATAGGAGTGGGGGGAGGGCGGCAGGATAGAAGACATCTGGAACTGCGAATTAGGGTGGGGAGAGATAGGGACTGACTGGGAGCCAGAAGGGGGGCAGAGGAGAGTGGGACTCGGTGGGAGGACACTGGGAACAGTTTGGCAAAGAGAATGGGACTGGGAGCTGGAAGTGGGATGATTGAAATTGGATGAGCAGTTTGGCAAGGAGACTGGGACTATTTGGGCAAGGAGACAAGGAACCAGTGAGGAGGTGGGCAGGAGGTGTGTGAGGAGGACAGATCTGATGAGGAGCCAGAGTGCCACGGATGGTGGGAGGACTGGGACTAGTTGGGCAAACAGACTGGGACAAGCAGCCTGGGAGGCGTATCTGAAATTTTAGTTGGTACTGACTTCACTAGTGCTTTTTATGTAGCCTGTTGTAAAATTAGGCAAATATTTAGATGGGTTTATGTAACCCCTAGAAGACCTCTGTGTACCCTCAGGGGTACACGTACCCCTGCTTGAGAACCACTGCTCTGTGCCACCTCGAAGTACTGGCCCACCCCATCCCAGGTCCCATCTCCAGCTGCGGCCATTGTTTCAGAGGAAGGAGACAACAAAACAAAACAGAATACACTGGGGGTGGGTGGGGAGGATCCCTTCCATAGCCCATTATCAGTGTCCTGAGCTATTCGGTTACCCAGTTTTCTAGTTAAAGTTACATGGATCAATCGGTAATAAATTGCGCGCCATTTCAGTCACTCACTTCAATGCATATGTCCCTCCAAACTTAAGATTTTTATTTCAAGTCAACTTTTTAAATAGATTTCAATCACAATTTAAAAGCCGTGGTGTTCAGTTGTGAAGTCTGGGCGAACTGAAGGATCAGTGAGGTAGTATATATGTAAGCCCATACAAGGCAGTGTATATAGAAGCCTATACAAGGCATAGCTGTGGACACTAAAAAGCTCTCTGTATGGTCCTGAAACTCAGTAATCAAAGAGGCTGGTTCTCAAATCCTGATGCAAAAGGTATTTTAAGATAGTTCCCTGGGACGGCAATTATAACTATAATCAGCTTTAAACTTCAAGATCCCAATGACCCAACCCATGGGTTTAAATAATCATTTGTACTCAAGTGGAGTTGGAATATTACTCTCAAAAATTAATTGAACCATTAACAGTGATGATTGAAAGACAGAGTGATGGGAGCATTATAAATTCTCAGACAGATTAAGGAGATTTGATCAAACAGACCCTACACACATTATGGGACTAGGCACATTAGGGACTCTGTTCTCAAAATCCTGTGCGCACAAATGCAGGTGGACAAAATCTACATCAATGGTGTGCCTAATGTGTGTGCAGTCACAGCACATGTGCCCACATAACCATAGTGATGGCACAAGCAAATGACCAATGAGTTTGACTATTTATGCCTGCAATTGCAGTAAATTCTCCCAAATAAATGAGACATTTAAATGCACACAAAGTAGATCTTGAAAATCTGCCCATTTATGACACAAACTTTTCTATCATTCCTCCCCATCCATTCCTTAGCAAATCAATCTGAATACAGAATGCTTTTTGTTACATTAGTGTCAGGATAGATAATCAACATTTGTTTTTTTAAAAATCAGATTTTTACATTTTATTTAAATATAATTTTCTTTTAAAAATTTAATATGAAATTATGATCATCTGTGTCAAAGGCCAAAACTTACTATGATCTATTAAATCATTTAAATTAACTAAAATAATAATATTAAGCAGTACATAAGAATGGCCATAATGGGCAAGACCAATGGTCCATCTAGCCCAGTATCCTGTCTTCCAACAGTGACCAATGCCAGAAGCTTCAGAGGGAATGAACAGAACAGGGCAGTTATTGAGTCATCCAGCTCATGTCATCCAGTCCCAGCTACTGGCAGTCAGAGGTTTAGAGACACCTGAACTATAGGGTTGTGTGCCTAATGATCTTGGCTAATAGCCATGGATGGACCTATCCGCCATGAATTTATCTAAATCTTTTTTTAACTCAGTTCTATTTTTGGCCTTCACAACATCCCCTGGCAACCAGTTCCACAGGTTGACTGAGCATTGTGTGAAGAAATACTTCCTTTTGTTTGTTTGAAACCTGATGCCTGGGTGATTGCTGGTTATGTCGTTACGTGAAGGGGTAAATAACACTTCCCTATTCACTTTCTCCACACCATTCATGATTTTATAGGACTATCATATCCCCCTTAAGTCACCTCTTTTCTATAAAAGAACATAAGAATGGCCATACTGGGTCAGACCAAAGGACCATCTAGCCCTGTATCCTGTCTTCCTACAGCGACCAATGCCAGGTGCCCCAGAGGGAATGAACAGACATGCAATCACCAAGTAACCCATCCTCTGCCACCCACTCCCAGCCTCTGAAAACAGAGGCTAGGGATACTATCCCTGCCTATCTTGGCTAACAGCCATTAATGGACCTATTGTAAGCTAAACAGTCGCGGTCTTTTTGATCTCTCCTCATATGGAAGATGTGCCATACCCCTCATCATTTTAATTGTCCTTCTCTGTATCTTTTCTAATTCTAAAACATCTTTTTTGAGATGGAGGGGACCAGAATAGCTGCCGTATTCAAGGCTGGGCGTACCATGGAGTTATATAATGGCATTATAATAATTTCTGTCTTATTATCTATCCCTTTCCTAATGATTCCCAACATTTTGTTAGCTTTTTTTTTTTATTGCCACTGCATATTGAGTAGATATTTTCAGAGAACTATCCATGATGACTCCAAAATCTCTTTCTTGAGTGGTAACAGCTAATTTAGACTCACCATTTTGTATGTATAGTTGGGATTATTTTTTCCAATGTACATTACTTTGCACTTATCAGCACTGAATTTCATCTGCCATTTTGTTGCTCAGTCATCCAGTTTTGTGAGGTCCCTTTGTAACTCTTGGCGGTCAGCTTTTGCCTTAATGATCTCAAGTAATTTTGTATCGTCTGCAAACGTTGACACCTCACAGTTCACCCCCTTTTCCAGATCACTTATGAATATGTCGAACAGCACTGGCCCTAGCATAGATCCTTTGGGGACCTCTCTAATGACCTCTCTCCACTGTGAAAGCTGATAATTTATTCCTACCCTTTATTTCCTATCTTTTAACCAGTTACTGATCCATGAGAGGGCCTTCCCTCTTATCCCATGACTGCTTACTTTGCTTAAGAGCCTTTGGTGAAGGACCTTCTCAAAAGCTTTCTGAAAGTCCAAGTACACTATATCCACTGGATCACCTTTCTCCACATGCTTGTTGACTCCCCTCAAAGAATTCTAATGGATTGGTGAGGCATGATTCCCCTCTACAACAGCCATGTTGACTTTTCCCCAACACATTGTGTTCATCTATGTGTCCGATCGTTCTGTTCTTTACAATAGTTTCAACCAATTTTTAGTAAACTGAAGTTAGGCTTACTGGCCTGTAATTGCCAGGCTTGCCTCTAGAGCCCTTTTTAAAAAATTGGCATCACATTAGCTATGCTCCAGTCATCTGGTACAGAGGCTGATTTAAGTGATAGATTACATACCCCCGTTAGTAGTTCTGCAATTTCATATTTGAGTTTCTTCAGAACTCTTGGGTGAATAACATTACTGTTTTATCAATTTGTTGCAAAACCTCCTCTATTGACACCTCAATCTGGGATAGTCTCTCAGATCTGTCACCTAAAAAGAATGGCTCAGGTATAGGAATCTCCCTCACATCCTCTGAAGTGAAGACAGATGCAAACAATTTGTTTAGCTTCTCCGCAACAGCCTTGTTTGCTGCCACAGTTTTAAAGAAAGTCAAACCACTGAACTGGTAGAACTCACTGGTTAAACACCTGGAACCAGTTTGTTGAAGTGCTAACCCAGCTATGACTGCCTTTTGCAGGTACATAGAGAATTTTTTTTTTATTTCAGTTTATTCATCTAGTTCAATTCAGTGATTATATTTCATTCAAAGTTAAGAAATTGATTGGGTTTGGAAAACACAGGAAAGCTTGTTTTCCTCTTCTAATCTATGAATAAAAATTAGATGTGAGGATGAGATCTACTAGTTCTAAAGACTGAAGGACATGGGGACCTGAAAAAATCAGTTCAATTCACTAACTACAGATAATACTTCCTTTGTTAATAAATCAGTTGGCTTAATGTATTCAGCAAATTTTAAAATGCTTTTTGTGCACTTCAACTGAATTACAATTTCCAGCCAAAGAGAGCTTGACACAAATCATGAGTAAAATCTAAGTAAGAAAGAAATGCACCATTCACCATTTTCTAACATAATACAAATGTAAAAATTAAGAACGTGAATAAATACATACTAAGCTACATAACTGCTTAAATAAATGTGTATAAATATAGTGTATCATGGTTAGCAAAAAGCAGTACCAAATTTATCATCAAGGCTATATTTAGTTGGAAAATCAACTTTATTAATGGGTACCAATCAATGAGAATCAAACTTTCTTTAGGAAAATAACTGAAAAATACAAATGCAAAACAAGACTAAAATTGATTATTTAAATCAAGGTTCTCAGCTTGCTGATTTAAATAACTTTGATTTAATTCTGTGATTAAATCTATCAATCCTGATAAGTACTGCATATACAATCACTGTACTTTTTATTACTATAAATAATATAAACAATTGACTGAGCTTTGACCTTCCCAGTCACTTAAATACTGGGATTATCCTGGGTACCATGGTGAATTCTATGTGCATATCACCTGACAAGTTTCCCATGGATAAGAGCCTTCACCACACTGCCTCACCAGTTGTACCTTGGCAGCACACAATCAGCTAATAGCGCTCACAGCTGCTGTAGGCCCCAAGCCAGGAACTGAGCCTGGGACCAGAACTCAGCCTCTGTGCTGTGATGTTTAGACTAATGGGTTGGTCGCACATTTTCGCTTTTAATGGTGATCTGCAAAAATCTTTTTAAAACCACCTCTATAATATCCCAAAACTAAAGCACTCCCAGATTTCAAGCACAAATTAATTCCCTCTCCCTCTAGACTAAACTGACCAGTAGCAAACTTATTTTCCTGCATTAAAGCACCCAATACTACTAAAAAGGCCTCTTGAAATGTAGACACCTGAGAGATGCATTCCAACCAGGCCTTTAGCAGTTAGGCCATGCATTATGCAGACAGATTAAGTATTTACACACACACACACACACACACACACACACACACACAAAATCATGTCATTAAAAGAATAAGCCCACGACTAACAGCAAGTGGAGCACATGATTCAACATTCCTCAGTCAGCTGTCACCAAACACTACCAGTTTATACCTTGGTTGAATGACTGAACTGGCTGCTTCTCCCTTGGCTGTCAGACCTTGATCCAGACCCAGGCCTGGAGCCTGAACTAGGCCGGGATCCTGAACTCCCACTGCTGCTGTGATCCCACTCTTCCTAGAAACAACAAACAGCTCGCTTTAGTCAAGTGCAACTTAATTCCTACCCTAATGAAAAATGCCAGTTTAATACACTGGAGAGTCGGTGTAGTCTAAATCTTGCAGGCATGGCACTAGGAACCAAGAATTCCCCAGAATTTGTGGCTCTGCCACCAGTTTACTCTGTTGCCTTAGGTATGTCACTTAATATCTTTAGACCAAATTCTGCCTTTATTTATACACTGTGCAACCCAACCAACTCCAATGGGGTTGCGTGAGGTTTGAATCCAGGCAGGGTTTGGCCCTTCATACCTCAGTTTCCCCATCGATAAAACCAGGATAATAATGCTTACGTTCCTTACTGTCTTGAGGACTAATTAATGTTTATTCAGCAACATGATGTACGGCGTCAGTGCTAAGTATTATTAATTACCAAAGAAAAAATATATAAACTTGTGTAGTGCATTTTCTTCTCTCTCTGTTTATTTCTTAGGTAGTCAGACATCAGCTGTCCACACACCTTGAAAATATCTAGGCTCCGCCCTCCCAATATACTGAAAAAAACTGTCAATATTTTCATCTGTGAAACAATTGTTCCAAATGTGCTGTCTTTATCCTCACTACACTGGCTATAATGTCAAAGAATTGGCAGGTTTCTGGGACTGTTGGGGGCAAGAGGTGTCATTAGCAAACTAGAATAACTGATTTGACCAGACATATTTACCCAAACAAGCCTGGAGGGGGATTTTTTTTCGGGGTGGTGGGAGAAGGGAAAAATATCTTTGGCACACTCGTGACTTACAAGGCTTCAAAAGGGTTGCTTTGAAAAGGCCTTTGCTTTGGGCAAATATGCAAAAAAAGATTATGTAGTGCAGAATGCTGACCTCCATTAAGGATTTTTAGAAACTGGAAAATAAAATGAGGCATTTGCACTAGAAAAAAGATGTAAGAGCTAACACATTAAAGAGGGCTTTTGACATCTCACAAGTACTAACTGGGGCTTCTCAAGTCTTAGCTCACTGATATCCTATCATGAATTAAGAGCCAGGACAGTCACCTTTACCTTTAAGAGCCAACTGGACACACTACCAGAGTGTGCTGTATACTGCTGCTTATACACAAGGGTACAGGTTCCAGTCATTAACCTTTGGAACTCAGCCCTGCTTGATACCGTTTTTAATATGGCACAACTATATCAATTAGGAGGGTGATTTTTTAGCAATATAGTTATACCACTGCAACCTCTAGTGTGGATGCTGTCATACTGGTATGCAGGTGTCTTACACTAGTCTAGCTCATTTCCCTTTTTATACCGGAATAAGAACATTTATACAAGTGTGCCCACACTAAATGGGTATAGTTAAATGGATACAACTTTGGCGTGTAGACAAGTCCTTGGTTTCCTAGCCTATTTTAACAAGGCCTTCATAGCCTGTGCCTGGAGAGTATGTTTGTTCTTTACTCATTAAATAAACAGTACTTTGCTTAAATGCTAGTACAATTTAGACTTGATTGCTGATGCTGGGAAAGAAGTACTGACTGCCCACCCTGAAAGAGGCAGAAGGCTCAGCCCTCAGAGGAGAAAAGCAAACAAGCAAGATGAACCACTCCTGAAGTCACAAGGAGATGGGTTAGGAGGGGCTGTGGTCTCTGCCAAGAGATGTTCCACCGATGACAGAGGGGAGCTGTGCTGACACGGAGCGAGCCCTCGGACTTTCAAACACATTAAACCCCTTAGGTAACTAGATACTTCCTATGCGCACGTCACTTGGGACTAGGGTGACCAGACAGCAAGTGTGAAAAATCGGGATGGGGGTGGGGGGTAATAGGCGCCTATATAAGACAAAGCCCCAAATATTGGGACTGTCCCTATAAAATCAGCACATCTGGTCACCCTACCTGGGATTTAGCTAATTTCTGTGGTTTGGGAGAAGGCCATTGGAAATGCCGCTGAGAAATAGTGAGGATGACACAAGGCACAGTCAGGTAGCCAAGCTAGGATGGAATAAAGACATTTATGGAGCCAACTACCTGGGTACAGCAAGGTGGCAGCTGTGTGAAGTGGTTAGGGAGTATGAGGCATGCAGACATCTACAGAACTGAGAAGAATCTCATTTTGTCAGAGGGAGGGTAAGCAGAAAAAAAGAGACTGAGTAGAGCAGGGTGAATTTTTTCTACCAAAACTCCGCCCCACTCCCCACCCCCCCGCCAAAAAAATGCAGATTTGGATCGACCAAAACGTTTTGTGAATTTGTGTCTATTTCAGCAAACTGTTTCTGTAAAACACCAAACACACACACACACACACACACACACACACACACAAACAAAAAAAAACAAAAAAAACCACCCTGAAACAAACAATTCTGAAAAAAAACAAAGCATTTCAGTCTGACATTTCCTATTGACATTGTGACTTTTTGTTTCAAAATTACCTTTAGATTTTCTTTAAAAAAAAAAAAATTTAAAAGGAGAAAAAACTTGAAATGGAAAAAATGTTTCATTTGACCCAAAATAAATTTTCCCCATTTTTTGGACTTGCCAACAAACTGAACAATCCATTATTCACACAGCTCTTGCTGTGACAAGAGTTGTGGATTTCACCTCTATCTTCTAAGAACTATGTTCTAGGGACGGCATTAGGGGGGCTGTGTTGTGAGCTGGTGGGGTGAATATCCGACTGTCTGTCTGCTGGGACCATTTGTTTCACTGGTGCTGGTGGCAGGGACTGTTTGACCCTGTTTGTTTGTTTGAAAAGTGTGAACTGGGAGTGCTTTGGTTCCAGGTGGGCCTTGAGTGGTTGACTGAAGGGAAGATTTGAGCCTGGGGAACTGCTTCAAGCCAGCAGCCTTATAAAACAGCAGCCAGCAGCGAACAGAGCAGAGGCAAACAGAGGGAGTTTGCCTTGGGGGAGATCCCACAGTTTTTTTGCCTTTCAGGCTTCTGTGAGCAGTAAATACAACATCTGAAGAGGCTCTTAGAAAGAAGACAATATGGATAGTGAGTGATCAGCTGTTGTGAACTGCACAGGATGTGCCATGTTTGTCTTTCTCCCAGAGGACAGAAGCGACTTTGTCTGTACGAAGTGCAAGCTGGTCTCCATATTGGAAGAGAAGGTTAAAGGACTAGAGACCCAAAGTATCAACCCTGCGCTGCATCAGAGAAGATGAAGACTTTCTGGATAGAAGTCAGCATTTGGTACTGCAGGCACAGCATGCTGAAAAAACAGATGGCAGTGCAGAACGGGGAACAAAATTGGCAGCGTGTGCCTCCAGAGGAAGAAAGAGGAGAACCCATGTACCCCCAATGCAGATAGAGGTAAGAAATGGTTTTCAGGATCTCTGCACAGGTACTACGGCGGAGAATGGTTTGGAAGAGTCATCTGAGAAAAGGGATCAGAAGGAGACCCCATCGACCGGAAGGCATGGGATGCATTGTCCTGGGGATGGGGGTTCCACGACCACCACTCCCAAGAGGAGGAGACGGGTGGAGGTGGTCGGGGATTCCCTCCTATGGGGGACAGGGTCATCCATCTGCTGACCAGACCGGGGAAACTCGAGAAGTGTGCTGCTTGCCTGGGGCTAGAATTCAGGATGTGACGGAGTGTCTGCTGAGACTGATCAAGCACTCGGACCACTACCCCTTCCTACTTCTCCATGTGGTCACCAATGATATTGCCAAGAATGACCTTGAGTGGGTCACTGCAAACTATGTGGCTCTGGGAAGAAGGATAAAGGAGTTTGAGGCGCAAATCATGTTCTCATCCATCCTCCCTGTTGAAGAAAAAGGCCCAGGTAGGGATCATCGAATTGTGGAAGTAAATGCATGGTTGCGCAGGTGGTGTCAGAGAAGGGGTTTTGGATTCTTCGACCATGGGATGTTGTTCCGGGAAGAAGGATTGCTAGGAAGAGATGGGATCCACCTAATGGAGAGAGAAGAGCATCTTCGCAGGCAGACTTGCTAACCTAGTGAGGAGGGCTTTAAACTAGGTTCACTGGGGGATGGAGACCTAAGCCCTGAGGTAAGTGGGGGAGTGGGATACCAGGAGGAAACACAAGGAGGAGGGTGCAACAGGGGAGGCCTCCTGATTTATACTGAGAAAGTAGGGCAATGGGCTAGGTATCTTAGATGCCTGTACACGAATGCAAGAAGCCTGGGAAACAAGCAGGAAGAATTGGAAGTCCTGGCAATGTCAAGGAACTATGATGTGACTGGAATAACAGAGACTTAGTGGGGTAACACATGGCTGGAGCACTGTCATGGATGGGTATAAACTGTTCAGGAAGGACAAGCGGGGGGAAAAAGGTGGAGGAGTTGCATAGTATGTAAGAGAGCAGTAGGATTGCTCAGAGCTCCAGTATGAAACTGGAAAAAAGCCTGTTGAGAGTCTTTGGATTAAGTTTAGAGGCGAGAGCAACAAGGATGATGTCATGGTGGGCGTCTGCTATAGACCACCAGACCAGGAGCATAAGGTAGACGAGGCTTTCTTCGGACAACTAACTGAAGTTTTCAGATCACAGGCCCTGGTTCTCATGGGGGACTTCAATCACCCTGACATCTGCTGGGAAAGCAATACAGCAGTGCACAGACAATCCAGGAAGTTTTTGGAGAGTGTTGGCGACAACTTCCTGGTGCAAGTGCTGGAGGAACCAACTTAGGGGCCGTGCTCCTCTTGACCTGCTGCTCACAAACAGGGAAGAACTGGTAGGGGAAGTAGAAGTGGGTGGCAACCTGGGCAGCAGTGACCATGAGACAGGTGAGTTCAGGATCCTGACAAAAGGAAGAAAGGAGAGCAGCAGAATACAGACCCTGGACTTCAGAAAAGCAGACTTTGACTCCCTCAGGGAACTGATGGGCAGGATCCCCTGGGAGGCTAATATGTCCAGGAGAGCTGGCTGTATTTCAAAGAAGCCTTATTGAGGGCGCAGGAACAAACCATCCTGATGTGCAGAAAGAATAGCAAATATGGCAGGCGACCAGGTTAGCTTAACAGAGAAATCTTCTGTGAGCTTAAACACAAAAAGGAAGTTTACAATACGTGGAAACTTGGACAAATGACTAGGGAGGAGTATAAAAAAATTGCTCGAGCATGTAGGGGTGTAATCAGGAAGGCCAAAGCACAATTGGAGTTGCAGCTACCAAGGGATGTGAAGGGTAACAAGAAGGGTTTCTACAGGTATGTTAGCAAAAAAAGGTCAGTGAAAGTGTGGGACCCTTACTGAATGGGGGAGGCAACCTAGTGACAGATGATATGGAAAAGGTGAAGTACTCAATGCTTTTTTGCCTCGGCTTTCACAGACAAGGTGAGCCCCCAGAGTGCTGCACTGGGCAGCACAGGCGGGGGGGGGGGGGGGGGGGGGAAGGGGGAGTTGAGCAGCCCTCAGTGGTGAAAGAACAGGTTAAGGACTATTTAGAAAAGCTGGACATGCACAAGTCCATGGGGCCGGATGCAATGCATTCGAGGGTACCGAAGGAGTTGGCTGATATGATTGTAGAGCCATTGGTCATTATCTATGAAAACTCGTGGCGATCGGGGGAGGTCCCAGATGATTGGAAAAAGGCAAATATAGTGCCAATCTTTAAAAAAGGGAAGAAGGAGAAACCAGGGAACTTATGAGGAGAGGCTAAGGGAACTGGGCTTATTTAACCTGCAGAAGAGAAGAGTGAGGGGGGATTTGATAGCAGCCTTCAACTACATGAAGGGGAGTTCCAAAGAGGATGGAGCTCGGCTGTTCTCAGTGGTGGCAGATGACAGAACAAGGAGCAATGTTCTCAAGTTGCAGTGGGG
The DNA here is from genome assembly GCF_002925995.2 of Terrapene triunguis. Lineage (NCBI taxonomy): Eukaryota > Metazoa > Chordata > Testudines > Emydidae > Terrapene > Terrapene triunguis. Next base: position 8,478,135 of record NW_020664420.1, on the reverse strand, counting down.
GAGGTCTAGGTTGGATATTAGGAAAAACTATTTCACTAGGAGGGTGGTGAAGCACGGGAATGGGTTACCTAGGGAGGTGGTGGAATCTCCATCCTTATAAATTTTTAAGGCCCGGCTTGACAAAGCTCTGGCTGGGATGATTTAGTTGGGGTTGGTCCTGCTTTGAGCAGGGGGTTGGACTAGATGACCTCCTGTGGTCTCTTCCAACCCTAATATTCTATGATTCTATGACTGATGCTACAGTATCCTAAGACTAAGGCTGCAGGTGAGAACATAATCTTTTAGGTCTACACCTGCAGTTAGACAAGTGCCAAAGAGAGGAAATCCTACATTCCATTAGCAATGGCTTTAGAAGTCTTTAAAAACCATGGATTGCACGGGTGGCAATCCTACTGATGTTTATGTGGTCACATTCTGGGATAACTTCTGCAAACCAGGAAGTACATGCAGGATTTCACAAACAAGAAAAAGAATTCCATAGAGGTGTATTAAAATCTATTTCTGTGCCGAATACCATCTCTCCCCCGCCCCCCAAACAGCATGGTAGTGGAGTTATTCAGCATATAAAGCTAAGCTTAACCCAATTTTCACTTTTAATGAGCTGTTGATGTTCTAATAAACTAAGCACCAGTTTTTGAACACCAGTTTTACAAAACAAAAAATAAGACACAAATACACATCAAAGTGCTGGAGGGAATGCCACAAATAGAAACTATTATTCAATTATATTATTATTTATTTGGTATCCCCCAAATAGCTATCACTATGTTGTTAGGAAAATGTCCAGATTGAATTTTTGTGACTGCAGCCCATTAAACAAGGTATTTCCGCAAGTGACTAACTTGACGCACATGAATAGTCCCACTGACGTCAATGCCTAAAGTTAGGCATATACCCATCTACTTTGCCAAATTGAAGCCTATGGCTACCTAAATAAATACCAGCTATAGAAATGTGATTGACCAAAATAAAAGAATTAAGAGAAATGGAGAGACGTATTGCCTATATTAAATTAACATCTGAATTATGGCAGGAAATAGGGGCCAAATGCAATGATCTAATAAGACAGATAATAAATAAATAATAATAATAAATAAAAATAATTGCTTTTAACTTTTACTAAATCAATTTGTATACTAACTGTGACTCATATCCTACAAATCTTATCTCTGCTGTATGCCTTCATATTTTGTATTTTTCACCTCTCTTTTGATATTTTCATGAAAAAAAAAATTGGTCAACAACTTATAAAAAGTTAGTCACTAAAAAACTGGTGATACGTCATGCAGGTGATTAAAGAAAAGACAAAGCCTCCTGGACAGTCTGGCTGGCTCAACGCACCCATGCTCAAATTCATTAGCACTGTACTATGGGTAACAGAGCTATCACCCCCACAGATGGAGCAAGGACGGTGTCTGCAGTTTTATTCCCATTGAGTTATTGTGGGATTACACCAGTATTAGTAAACTCAGAATCCCAGCCAGTCCACTGAATAGATATGGGAAGGTAACACCTTTCAGCCTCTATTTACCTGTATGGGATTCAAATTGCCAGAAGTGCAAGGCTCCATTACCCCACTGTAAGTACTCAGTCATCCAGTGGCTGTCCATTTTTTTTAAATAAACCCACGGCACATGTAATATGTAAGGATAAGAGCTATCTTCAATTTATTTTCTACGTGGGGGTTAAAAGACAAGCTGTGTCGTCACAAAACCTCATGAATGATCCTGGCAGCAAGAATGTGTGAACGCTGAAAGAATATACAAATAAAGTTACTAAAAAAAAATACCTTAATTGGACCCTCAAAATAAAAAAAAGTGTTCAGCAGCGATCAGATAAAGCAGACTTCACTGCAAGTTTCATAGATCTTAAGGCCAGAAGGGACCATTAGATCTAGCCTGACTGCCTGTACCTCACAAGGCCGCAATTCCACCCAAATACCCCTATGTTGAGCCCCAAGATTTAGGCCAAAGCATTTCAGCCCTCAGGAAATTAAACTGTTGTGAGCCACAGGCAGAGATTAGGAGAGAACGAGGTGCCAGCAGTGCCCAAAGCCCCTGCACGGGCAGGGAATTGATTAACTGAGAGCTGCCCAGATGATCCTAGCAGGCAGTCCACATCCCAAGCTGCAGAGGAAGTCAGACACTCCCCCCGCAAAAAAACACCAGATCCCTGCCAATCTGACCAGGGAGAAAATTCCTTCCCAACTGCAAATCAATGATCACGATGACCCTGATATGTGGGCCAGGCACCTGAGACAGAGGATTCTTTGTACCACCTCCGAGCACTGGTCCACCACGGCCGAGGTCCCATCTCCAGTTGTGGCCAATCCCTGATGCTTCACAGGAAGGCAAAAAAAAAAGAAAGAAAGAACGAACCAAATGATGTATGTGGAATAAAAAATTCCTTCCTGACCCCTGCAGGCCAGCAGCTGAAGCCCTGAACCATGAGATTTCATTGTAGTCTTTCTTAATGCAGAGCTACAAGGCTGCTCACACTTCCAAGAAAGCAGCAGAACTACAGGCAAAGTTCCACGTACAGGATTTCTGTTATGAGGAAATTAATTTAACAATATGCATTAATCTCTTGACTGCAGGAAGGCTCTGCCATGACTGCCACTAGCCCCGGAACATGGTCACTGTGGCAAGGAGTTCTCTGCTCCTTCTCCCTGCCTCACACCAAACTGATCCCAGGTGACATCTAAATCCATCCCTCCTTCCCTGTATGATCCCTTGCTGTCTTGCCCCAAAGGAAATTAAACCTTCTTCCAGCTTCCCAGCCGTCCCCCATATACAAAAAGAACTGCACCTCAAAGCCCCCACTCTCCCCACCTCTTTATTTCAGCTGCCTCTCTAAACCTTGCAAACCTACACTCATCAGGTTGGGAACGCATTGTGGGAGATGAGGCACAACACCCACAAGGGACAGTGGAGGTGGAGTGGCACTCAGTCCAGGCAGGAATCCTGACCTACAGAATAGCCTTGCAAGTCCCCAGTCTAATACACCTTGCAAGCCCCACAGAAATAACCAGGCCTGTGGGCATAAACACACTCTAAAAGGGCAGCTAGCTACTAGAACTTAACAGCAACATTATCAGCTTGAAACTCAGAAGCCCATCTGCATTTTCAGAACGTCACCAAGCCCCACCTCACACCCAGACAGCACTGCAGAAGTTTCCCTATGGTTGCTATTTCTTTGATGGTCACCATGCTTGCGAGAAGTATTAAGTGTGGCTTTTTATTTGCTATGGTAATAACAATAACAACAGCTCAGTCGTATATAGTGCGTTCCATCAGTAGATCCCAAAGTGCTTCACAAAGGGTATCACTACCACCATTTTATAGATAGATTAATTAAGGCACAGAGCTGGGGAGCTCAGGGCCCCCCAATAAGTCAGTGGCAGAAGCAGGACTAGAACCTGGGTCTCAAGAATCTCAATTGGCTGGGAACTGCGGCCAATGGGAGCTGCGGGGGCGGTGCCTGCAGGCGAGAGCAGCATGCGGAGGAGCCTCCTCCTTTAACATTGCCAGTGTAGATAAGCCCTCAGACTTCTGTTCTCAAGCTAGGGTCTTTGCTCAGCTTCCCTGTTGAGAGGCAAAGAACTCCATTAGTCCTTGGAGCTTGAATTGTTTCTCTGGCCCCCTTGGTGATCTGGGTCAATTTCAACCAGTTGCTTAACAACTCTTCATTCCACCCATACAAGGAGGGGACACACACACTTATATCTTTAAGTCTGCCCTGACAGCAAACTTAATTTCTTCCTCCCCCACATGGGGTAGCCATGCAATGTACAGGGGAAACAGAGGCACATACAGGCATCTTTAAAAATATTACAAAAATTCCCACTTCATTGCACAGTTCCAGTTCACAGACAAGGAAAGAAAGGCTCAGAGAGGCTGAGAGACTTGCCCATGGCCTCACATAGTGAGTCAATGGCAGAGCCAGGATTATAACTCATATTCAGGTTTGGAAGGATTAGATTTTTAGCAGTAAATGTCTGCAAGCGTCAGTTTCATCGTACACCCACACACTGATGACAAAGTATTTCCCCCAACAATAGCTGAAATTTACTATAGATAAAGTAAGAAAAATGCTGCTTGAGCACTACAGTTTGATTTAAGGATATTTTGACATGCAATGTGACAATATGTTTTAACAGAAACAAAGCTTTAGATCTTTGAATCTCAGCGTCTACTGTCATTAAATAATTATGATCTGGCTCCCCTATTGTCTGATCCCCCCATCATTTCCCACAACCGTAGATATTTAAATCAATAAAAATGTTTAAGAATAAATCGAATTCTGCTAACCCTATTCATAGTCTTGGCTCCTCCTACGCTTATTCCTCCCCTTACCTTTATAATCTAAAACTGGCTTCAGTACATTTCACCCAAGGTAGTGACCCAGCACTGACCTCTCAAATAACCATCTCACAGCCATTTGATCAAACTGTGATGGCCAAAGAAAACTGTTCAGTGTCATCTCTTTTCGTCGTCACTTTAGAAACAACAGCACAAGAAAATATAACATAAGGAACAGTTCTACAGTACCAGAATGGACTCCTCAGCATACGACAGGCCTTTCCAGCTCTGCTATCTAGGATTCTATGACTAAGGCCTTTTTTCAGAGAGCAGATAAATCTGAACAGAAATGGTTACCTACTCCAAAAAACCCTACACCCTCTCATTTAAGCGTGACTGTTTGGGAAATCTATCTACAACTTATGAATTCTGAATGATTTTGTGAATTTTCTGCGTCAGTATGCCATTGTGTCCATTGAATTAGCCATTTCCTGACCAGGACTGTGTCAAGATCACCCGTCCTGTTTGGAAACTGCTACGGGACACTCAACAAGGCATTAAGATTGAACGACAGCCCCGGCAATACAATGTGTATGCTAAAGAGGGTGGCCAAGCTGCAAGAAACCATCCCCCCCCCCCCATCTGAACTTCAGATGGGAAGGAACCAAGGAACAGATCACCTGACAGGTGACCTTGATTGCCTGAGTGGGCTTTGAGGCTGACCAGGATGGTCACATGACAGAGGGGAACTGGAAAGTTATACGAGGAAAAGGTCTGCTCTTACTAACTCTTTCTCGCCAACCACAACAAGAAGGCAAGACTGAGCAGGAAGAGAGGAGGGTCTTGGGATCCTGAAAAGACTGACTCAAACCCAAAGGGCTCTCAGAGTGGTGAGGACACTGGAGGAAGGTTTTTGCATTGCAGTTTATTATTTTTTCGTGGATCCATGTCTCTTATGTTTTTTCTATTTGTACCGTGTGCGTGAGTTTAGAAATGCTTTTTCAGAGTCTGGGTGTTACTTGCACTGTCATGCACTTCTCAAAAACGGAAACAGTGAAGCAGCTGGTCCACAGCTTCTGTCAGAGTGTGCAACCTCTAATGGGGAGGCTTGGAAGAGCCAGCACTAGTTTCAGGGCCTAGGCAATCAGACTGCAGCGTCCCTACCACCAAGAGAGGTTTGAGACGCAGGGTCTGCACCTGGAGTTGTGTGCCTATAATCCCAGAGCCAGAGAGACAGCGCCTACACCTGCCCAGCCAAGAGCACATGGGACCCAAAGTCTGCAGTACAGCGGCCTAGTGATCATCCAGGAGTGGGAGCTCATCGGGGTTGTAATGTTATGGACACATGACAATGATATCCATGTGATCAATTGTTGAATCATGTGATAAACGTGTTTATCGTCCACCTCTGACTGCCTGATTTGCCCTCGGCCATCTCTGCTGGGACCAATTCTAACATTCCAAGCCATTCATCAGCTTCAAAACAGCCACCAATCTCGTTTTATTTTTTAAGTTGATTTGCCACAAAAATACTTCCTTCTTTGCTCCAAATGTAAAGTTTTCCTCCCAAAACATCACATTAGTCCAAGGCTTAGGCCAGGCAATATATTTTATCCTGGATCAGTGACAAGGATAACAGTCAAATATCTTGTCAACCTTTCACATGTACAGCCAGGTGCTTTAACCATCAAAAGACAGAGGTTTCTATAATGCAATATACCACGCTAGCTCTGAATATCAGGCTTTACAAGCACACCATCAGTACTGAAACACCAGATATTGTGAGACTGATAAGATCACAGTTATAAACAGAAAAAGTATTTAGTGGTTTCTAAAATGTACTAGCTAGGATTTCTCTCCTCCCATTACAGTTGGATTCATAGTATTCAGAGAGTCATTTTCACAGGGAGAGGGAAATGAAAACAATGTAGAAAAAATGCTGAACTTTAAAGCGTTTCTAAAATATTTTCCCGTCAACATATGATGTACAGAATATATGATGATATAAAGATTTTATTGGCACTCATTTGAGATAATCTGTGTAACTCATTGTTACACCACTCATGAGAAAATTATTATTTTCTATTTCAATTACAGTAGCAAGTAGGGTCCCCAATCATGGATCAAGTCCCCTTTGTGCTACAGGCTACAAAATCAAGTCAGTCCCTCCTTCAAAAGCTGACAGTCTCAGCTTTATGACAGATGCAACAGGTGGCAGGAGTCTCTATTCCACCTGGAGGAAAGGGGCAATCCTAAATGTATACCAATAAACCCTCATACCAGAACCATTTCACACAGTTACCAGTCCTTTCACGTGTGAACATCTCAGTTGGACTTTTTAAAATATATACATTTTCAGAAGCCTTTCTACTTAATGAATTCCTCTCAAAAATACATCAGAGATTCCTATTTGCAACAGTCCTCGTCAGGGGAATACAAATAAAGTGTTCTATATAATTTTCCCAGCAGGCCTTTTCTTGACACTTTTTTTTCCAACGGAAAAAGATTAAAATTATTCTATTATCTAATCTTTCCTCATTTACATTGGGAATGTGTCACAAAGATGATATTTTACATACAGTGATATAGTGGTTTTCACCCCAGGGGCTCACAAAGTGCTATACAGACTCTATAAGGAGATTACCACTCAAATACTGTTTAGCAGGGCACAGAAACATACAGCAAACTAGGTCAGGAAGTGAATGCCGCGTTCCACTGAAACTGCAGGGAGAATTTTAGATAAGCAGAATGCAATTATCTGATTGAGCACACCAGGAGTTAACTTGAAAACGTTACTACGCTCTTTAATAATCATAAGCGGGAAGAACCTAAGGCCAGATCTGCCATTGCCTTACACCCTGAGTTGTCACTTACATCTATGGAGAGGGCATGCAAGGTGGGGGCAAAATGATACCAACTCAGAACATTCCAAGCACACCAATGACTGTTTTACAACCATTTTGCACAGGGGTTACACAAGACGCACAGCAATGGAGAATCAGGCCTCTTAAAAGCACCGCCAGCAGTATACTGCCACCCTGGAAGCACTGGGGGACAGATTTTCGAAAGGCTTGGCCAATGTTGTACAGTCTCTATGCAAAAGAATAAATGGACACAAATCTGACATCAAGAATTGTAACATTCAAAAACCAGTAGGAGAGCACTTCAATCTCCCTGGACACTCAATAACAGACTTAAAAGTCACCATTCTTCAACAAAAAAACTTCAAAAACAGACTTCAACAAGAAACGGCAGAGCTGGAATTAATTTGCAAACTTGACACTATCAAATTAGGCCTGAATAAAGACTGGGAGTGGCTGGGTCACTACAAAAAATAATTTTCCCTCTGTTGATATTCACCCCTTCTTGTCAACTGTTGTGAATGGGCCGCATCCACCCTAATTGAATTGGCCTCGTTAGCACTGACCCCCCCACTTGGTAAGGCAACTCCCATCTTTTCATGTGCTGTATATTTATACCTGCTTACTGCATTTTCCACTCCATGCATCTGATGAAGTGGGTTATATCCCACAAAAGCTTATGCCCAAATAAATTTGTTCGTCTCTAAGGTGCCACAAGGAAACCTCATTGTTTTAACCTGCTTTTGGCACTTTTGAAAACTCCACTAGGCCGCTGCATCTTTAGGCATCTAAATACCTTTGAAAATCTGGCTCTGAATTCCTACTGACTCAGAGGGAAGAGAGCCACCTATTGCATAAACACACCTTACACTACCCTCGGTTTTTCTTCAAGGTCTCCTACCAGGTCAGACCCTTCTTGCTCATGAGGTCTAACAAGAACCCAGCACAAGGGATAAAACAGCTTATAACCACACATGTGCATAGAAACTAAAGCTCGTCTAAATACTTAGCTCAAAATGGGCTTTTTCAACCAAAATAAGGCATTTCCATCAACATGGGATTTTCAGTAGGAGAGGCCCATTTTTAACAAGATTTTTTGAAAACCAAAAAAACTTGGAAGAAAATTGATTTTTTTTAGTTTTTCAACAAATCTCTCCAAAAGTTTCAGAGACATTTCAGTGTTAATATCAACATTTTTTGGTGGGAAAATAAACATTTCCTGGCCAGCTCTAACAGTGATTTGTATTTTACATTTAAAGCCAACATTTTAAGAATGAATCTGTTTAAAATGTTGAAAGTTACATGTAAAAATCAACAACCAACAACTGTAAGTGGAGCACAATCCTCACCAAGAGCTTTCTAAGGATAACTCAGTGATAAAGAGGTGATTGTTGACAGGGAAAGAAGAACAATAGGGGGCAGATCCTTTTCAGTTCCAGGGAAAATTTGTCACCGATATTTAAAGCAAGCTGAATGGTGAGAGGGATCATTATTAGCTCTGTTGCAGGCTGGAAGAGAACCCAAAATATAGTGAGGGCAGATCAGAAAGGACAACTTGGACATATGTGAACGTTATTTGTTTATACAAAACAAGATCGCTGTTGGAAAAGATCAAAAAGCTTTAGCACTTCCCCCCAAAAATGCCAAAGCACAAGACAGATGAACGCTATTTGTGATGACTGATTTGAAAAAGAAATGCATTCTTTATACCGACCTTCACCTCCCCGCATGCCACTCTACCTGCAGCCCTTCATGTCAGCCCATCAGCTGAACCAGACAAGCCGGTTGCTATTAGTCTGCTTGGGAAACCAACCTGAGACACTCTTGAATAAGAAAGTAGTATCCTGTTAATATTCTGAGCAATCCAAGTAGGCTTAATGAAATCAGCAAGACCTGAATCAGAATTTCAAGCAGCTGGCTGAGTTAGCATGCAGAGCAGATTCAAAGGGTGGAGTGGAGCGGGGAAATCTCACCAAGGAATCACTGTTGAATATTTCACAGAGTCAAGAAGGCAACAGATCAAAGCTACCATATATTGAATCTATAGTTATGTTTACCACCTTCAGAGGGTTTAATAAGTGTCTGTAACTGAGTCTCTGGAGAGTGTCTCCTTTCACACTGTAAGCTTGTAGTCGACTATAATACTCTAGCACCCCCTTGCGGACAGGGTGGACATTGCTTCTGTCTTGGAGTCCAGGGCACAGCCCTCCAGCTGCGCTGCTCAAGGTCTCGGACCCCTTGCGTGGGACAGTTAAAGTAATACAAACAAAAAGACAGTTACTCCTACAACCCACCAAAAAGCAGAGTCCTAGGCCATCAGGAAGCCAAAGCAAACAAAATAAAAGAAAGAGAAAAAGTACCAGCCCTTTTCATTGGTGAGTGGTCCTATGCAGCCACGCTCTCTAGCCGTTTCTCCAGTCAGCAACCCCTTCTTCTGGGGGCCAATGAGCTCTGAGCTGCAGTCCTGCTCCTTCGGAGTGCCACCCTGCACTAAGCAGGGATCCTCCCTTTTGAGGGCCCACTCTTTAACTCCTTCCTCACTGGCGTGGGGCTATGCATCACAAAGCTCTTTGGGACAGGGTTTTATCTTACGTAGGTTTGCGCATCTATTTTTCTTAGGCTTTTCTAGAACATCCATCACCACCAGATTATCCAAGCACCAGAAGTGAATGTAAATGGGAATTTCCATCCCGAGGACAGGTGACAATGAGGGCTGTTGGAGACAGTTATAGCACGGTGGACAGAGCAAGAAGGCCAGATTGTACAGATCTGTTTGGGAGGAAGAAGCGACAAGACAGGGGCACGGAATGGAACTAGCTCTGCATCGCAATGCAATGCTCAACACACAGTTTCATGCACAGGTTGCTGTTGGAGCAGGGTGTCTCAAGCTTTCTCACAGCACGGACCATGGCTTGTTACTGAGATTTGTCTTGTGGGCACCTCCCATTCATAAAGGCCTCCAGCACCTATCCCTCCACTGGCAACTGTGCAAGATCCAAATGGTGATTATTACAAACCTGTGCACATGACAGTTAAACGGACCTGAAAGTGTCCACATGAAAGTGTCCCTTTAACTGTCTTCAATTCAGTAAAAAGTCTTGACTGAAGAAGGTTTTACTTTGCTCATTTCCTCTCCCTCTACCAACTCTTCTCCTTCCTGCATGGGTTTGCTGACACGTGGTCTGCTGTCACCCTATGCACGTGCTTCTCATACTCTTCCCCCGAATGGTTTCCCAGCTGCCACACATCTTTCTGTCTAAATAGCAGCACAGAGTGGCTCTGTTCCCACTCCTTCTAGCCCCTAATGGATACAGCTTGGTTAGCTCCTCCTTGTTCACAGCTCGAATACCTGTAGAAAGAGCTGAAAAGAGCCACCACCACATCACCAGACAGTAACCAGAGAATCACCCCCCAGTGCCCTGTTGAGCACAGTTTGGGAACTAGCGGCTTATACGGAATTGGCTGATGCTGGAGAAATCTTTTTTTTTTTTTTTTAATTTTGAATTCAACCTCAGCTCTTATTTTCTTGGCTCTTTGTTCATAGTGTTCTTGCAATTCACGCTCCGAGCTCATTTTACACCGTTCCGTTTGTAAAATGCTTCAGTCCCACAACAGATCCCACGTTTCCGAGATGACCTGCTTTTCTGTTTTGGCTGGTGGTGAGTGATGCACATGGGGGAACTGCCAGCAGGAGATGGGTGTGTTTATTTATCCGTATGCCAGAAGAGAAAGAATGCTGCTACTTCCAGTGCTGCAACATTTTGCTTCAGAAGGGTAGTTTAGCCCTGACCAGTGGGACATGCTCTCTCTGGAGCTACTTAAACTCTTCTGCTGTCTCACTCTTGGGCCTTCTCACATAAGCGAGGAAGGAAAATCATAGCCAAAGAAACCACGTGTGTGCAGGTATCGTACTTTACCCTACTGTTCACTGTATGCACAGATGTCACCTTGCACTCTGCTTTCACCAGTGCCTCTACTTTACAACACATGGCTATGATGGGTTTGTGATCTACCCTCCACAATCATACTTCGCCCACATGGATATTTAACTCAGTCTCTTCTTTCTCCCTAGTAACACACGATCCTTATATTGCAGTAAACATATCAGCAGGCACATACTTTCACATGCTGTACACGCAACTCCCATACCTGAATTTTAGTTCACATATTCAACCTTACTTTGACACGGAGTTGCTGTCTCACGGGGCTTTTCTTAAAAAGCTCTCCAGAAATCAACAGCACCCTCCAAGCCCTCTCTGTCCTTTACTGGACAGAAATCTATTTCTGTTTAAAATGGGCTGTCTTCGAGTGGGGAGCTTTTCCGTTGACAGTGGTTTTCGCTAGGAGAAGAAAGGTTGGCTTTTCCTGATAGACTATTTACATTGTGGGTGAAAAGATAAGGTCTCCGGCTGCCTCAACTGGAGAAGAGGGATGAAACCGAATTTCAGACTGGATAGTGATAGGAAATGAAATCCATGCCTCCTACTCCACCCACACCTACACACCAAACAAAATCTCCCCTTGCTACTGGATGGACTAGATGCTTCAATAGGTCTTTTCCATATCTAGTTCCTAGGATTCAGAACTCAAAGTCTAAAGCTTCATTTCAAGCCTGATAATACACCAATCAACAATGACCAAGTGGTACAGTACAGCTCTTGTACGAGTGCTAAGGGAGGTACAATGGTCAAAGGAGCTAGTGTCCTGGCCTCCTATCTAAGTCATTATAGCCCAAAAGCTCTTCGTCCAAGGATCTGGGAACCACCATACTCAATTCTCACTATCTGCTTCCGTAGCTATTCCTCCTCCTTAACTGTGGAGTCACCGCAGATTCCAAGAATCATCTCTTACTCTAGGAAAGTGAATGCCGACAACACCAAGGCTCAGTGACCCTGAGTTAAAAGAGCAAGAGCTTTGACAGGAAGAGCTAAGCACGTCCCCTACCTGATTGTGTTCGTGAGACGGTAAGCCCTTCCCTCTCGATGAGGAACAGCTGTCATCCAGCTGCTCACTACAATCCGCTGTCCACTGCAAAAAGGATAGAAAGGCATTGTGTAAAATAATAGCTACGTTGGGAAAACTGTCGAATCAAACCCCTGCATCTAGCAAAACACCATCAGACTGTTCTTGGAAGCCAAGGAAACTCTACAGTACTGACGTGTTCATGTTTTGCAAGAGGGACTGTTCACAAAAGGCACTGCTGAACAGAAAATGCACTTCTTTCATGAAAAATATTTTGCCAAAAATGGGGGTGGAGAGGAGAAGAGGACATTTTCCACAAAAAAGTTGGTTTTTCAGCAAAAAATAAAAACCCGGAATATTTCAGCTGAAATTTGAAATATTTTGATCCAAAAATGCTGCCGCGGTGCCTCGTGCTCCCATTCTTCTCTATAGGCCAAGCTACTGGGTTGGACTACATCTCCCATGATGAACAGTGGTCTCCCATCATGGTGAGAGATGACTGGCCCCAGGGAGTTTCTTGCAGTAGTGCATCATAAGAGATCTAGTCCACGCAGGGAGACCAACCCATAGGGGATAACGTGAACATGAGGAAAATGAACTATGATTTCCCATGAGGCACCACAGCATGATATCAAAACCAAAGTACTTCAGTTTTGGAGCATTTGGTTTTTCAAAGAAAACCTGGCGTTTTCTGCTGAAAGCAGACACGTTTTATGAAAAACCCAATTCTCCATAAAAAAAACAAAAAACAGTCGGGATGGAAAATGTTCACCCTGCCCTATTACAGAGCTCTCTCTGCTGCTCCAGCTTGAGGTAAATGCTATTCTAGCGCTATTTACTCTGCTGATGACATCACAGAGGCTGACGCACAAAGCAATTAGTAAGTGAATTCCACACAAGCAGAAACAGGAATTAATCTGACCATTTAAGGACCGATGAGGATGAGGCCACAAAACATGAAGAAGGGCCAATATTAGAAACCGGCGCTTCAAAAGTGACCTGTATATAAGATCTCACCCTCCTGGCAATGGCAACATTAGGTCAACATTTTAGGTGGGTTATTATAATTAACCTTAACTGTGCCTGTGCTTATTTATTAAGGGCTGTTCAACTCTTCAGTGAAGTCTTGTTACTGTTGTACTGGAAAACCTTCTGCTGGAATTATGCATGTATCCCCTTAGCAGTCTTAGGCACAGGAACAACAGCCCTGGAATGAATATCTTTATGGGACAGCTATTCTGTTATATTAACAGCTGCAAGTGGCATACTGCTGGGGCTCAAGCAATTAGGTGCTAGGGCTCAAGCATTTTTTTTTACATTCATAACGGATGCAGCAAGCCCAGAGGTGCCGGGGCTATGAACTGCCAAGCCCAGAGGTGCCGGGGCTATGAACTGCCAAGCCCAGAGGTGCCGGGGCTATGAACTGCCAAGCCTAGAGGCTCAGCCCTGGCACAAATTAAGCAGAAGTTACATTTATTTTACTCTCACTATATTCTCTCTTGTTTTCTTCTGACTGGAGCAGCATCCCAAGTGCCCCACTGGCAGAAATGCTACTGCTGTAGGATTCCAAGGGCTAGGGTAAGGAAATGGAGACTATAGCCAATTCATGATACACAGTAGCATTTAACACCTCCTCCCCTTTCTAGGTACTTATAGTAAATATCCTCCATCACTGTACTATCTGAGCACTTCAGACATGTCAGTGAACGAATTTATCCTCACAACACCTCTGTTGGGAAGGGAAATATTATTAAACTCATCGAGAATTGAGGCACAGAGAATACGAGTGACTTGCCCAAAGATATAGATTAAGGCGATGTCTACACTACACGCACTACAGCTGCTGCGCTGCAGGTATGCCGCAGTAGTGTAGACGCTTGCTACAGTGATGGAAGGGTTTTTTCCCATCACTAAAGTAAATCCATCCCCTCAAGAGGCAGTAGCTAAGTCAATAGAAGAATCTTCCTCCTCAGACTCCCACGTACTCAGTCATTCTCCCAGAGCTTGCCCATAGCCCCATTCTGCTTCTCTCCTTCCCCATCTACAGATGCTGCCTATATAACACAGTGGAGCCTGTTGGGTGGTCTAGTAAGCCATGAAGAGTTTTGTGACTAAAAAGTGCTATGGACAAATGCATCCTTTACACTGAATCTCTGGGCAAAGGAAATGATCCAGTTCCATCCAGGAAACCTGTGGAGATCTGAGCCCACTATCCTGTCCATTATTAAAAACTCCAGTCCTTGTTCAGAACCACGGCTGGCGCTTATTGGATATTGTTTCATAAGTGAAACGGCGACAGGACACAGGGAGGGAATTCATGCTCCTATTCTCCCCAACCTCCTTTTGCTGCTGGCTACAACACAGAATCAATTCACAATCCTATCCTTCATAATGGTTCTGGAGTACATCTGGCTCGAGGTGGGGCCGAGTCAGTTCACAGACCACCTCCTCTCTATGGCACTGTCTCCCTGGGCACATTTGCCCGAGTCCCCCTATAGCAGTCATCAAGGCCTTTCTAGTCAGGTCAGTTCACCTTGGGTTATTTTGGTACGTCAGCCCTCATCCTCCCCATTTTTTCCTGTTGACAGAACAGCTGCTTCCTTCTGAGCCACTGGGCCTACTTCTACTGTCACTGGCTTGGTTTCTGCATATATCTTCACCCAGAATATATTGTGATAGACACCAGAACAAGATGCAGAATCTAACCAACCCTGTGTTCCCCTTTGAAACTATAGTTACCAAAGTGACCAACTCCCAGCCCAACCCAACCCAACTCGCTGGGGCAGATTAGGGGTGGAAGGAAGTCTCTAGAGCAGCTCTGCCATCCCTGCTCTCTGCATTGCATTCTGAGCAGGGAAATGCCAATGCACCTCCCAGTGCATGGTCCCTTGGTGTTATTCACTCATGATCCAACATCAGTCACAAAGGGAAGCAAGTCTCTCTGGGCTGTCACCATGGCAGGGCTCTTTACAAGGCACTTCCACGCTGAGAGAGAGAGAGAGAGAGAGAGTTGTCTTTTTATTGGCGTTTGAAAGCCATTTGACTTCCAAGATCATGTCACTGCAAGAGGGAAAAAGAAGCAGCCCCTTTTAGAATATGCAGCAGCACAATCATTGCTTTCACCGGCTCTTCACTACCTACGCAGACGATTCCTGTGTGACAAGTTGGCAAACTGAACTACAACTCCCAATATGCTACTAAATCACTTCCTGAACCTCCACCAGGATGGGAAGCCTGCACATTCCTTGAAGAACTGGAAAACACAGACCCAGACTTTAATGCCAGAAAGGACCGTTGTGATTATCTAGTCTGACCTCCTGCACATCGCAGGCCACAGAACCTCACCCACCCACTACTGTAATAGACCCAAAACATCTGTTTGAGTTACTGAAGTCCTCAAATCATGATTAAAAGACTTCAAAATACAGAGAATCCACCATTTACACGAGTTTAAACCTGCAAGTGACCTGTGCCCATAGGCGAAAACCCACCCTGGTCTCTGCGAATCTGACCTGAGGGAAAATTCCTTCCTAACCCCAAATATGGTGAGCAGTTAGATCATGGGCATGTTGGCAAGACCCACCAGCCAGACACCTGGGAAAGAATTCTCTGTAGTAACTCAGAGCCCTCCCCATCTCCGGGCAATGGGGATATTCGCTACTAGCAGTCGCCGATGGGCCACAGGCCATTGTAGGCAGTCTCATCATACCATCCCCTCCATAAACTTATCAAGCTCATTCTTGAAGCCAGTTAGGATTTTTGCCCCCACTTCTCCCCTTGGAAAGCTGCTCCAGAACTTTACTCCTCCAATGATTAGAAACCTACATCTAATTTCAAGCCTAAACTTGTTGATGGCCAATTTATATCCATTTGTTCTCGTGTCAGCATTGGCACTTAACTTAAATAATTCCTCTCCCTCCTTGGTATTTATCCCTCTGATGTGTTTATACAGAGCAATCATATCTCCCCTCAGCCTTCATTTGGTTAGGTTAAACATGTCAAGTTCCTTTAGTCTCCTCTCATAAGATAGGTTTTTCATTCTTCTGATCATCCTAGTAGCCCTTCTCTGCACCTGTTCCAGTTTGAATTCATCTTTCTTAAAGATGGGAGACCAAAACTGCACACAGTATTCCAGATGATGCCTTGTATAATGGTAATAACACATCCCTCTCTCTACTGGAAATACCTCGCCTTATGCCTCTCAGGAGTGCATTAGCCGTTTTCAGGGGAGCATCATATTGGCAGCTCAGAGACATCCTGTGATCGACCAATACACCCAGGTCTTTCTCCTCCTCCATCACTTCCAACTGATATGCCCCTAGCTTATAGCAAAAATTCTGGTTGTTAGTCCCTAAGTGTATAACCTTACACTTTGCACTATTAAATGTTATCCCATTTCTATTACTCCAGCTTTCAAGGTCCTCCAGATCTTCTTGTATGATATTCCAGTCCTTCTCCATATTGGCAATACTTCCCAACTCTGTATCATCTGCACATTTTATTAGCACACTCCCACTTGTCATGCCAAGGTCATGAATGAAAATGTAAAATAAGATTGGTCCCCTGGTGATTCAGGACTTCTAGTGACCTCACTGTGAGAGGCATAGACACATCACCAGAACAAAGCCCTTTCATGAGACCCTGCCTGACGCCTACTGCACTTTGGGTTTTGGTGTGACTAGCCACCATTGCCCCAGGCACAGCAGAAAACCTAAATACAAGCTACAGAAATAAAAGGCAACCATGGAAGCAAACAAATGCACAGAGAGTGGAACCACAAGACCAAGTCTTTCTATGGTGACTGGAAGGCTCATAGAAATCAGAGCAGTAAAAGGTTGGAATGGGTCTTCTATTCCATCCCTCTGCCAGGGTGGGATTCCTCCTGACAGTACACTCTCCCATACATCCAAAAGGATTATTTTTAAAATAAATCTTTGGGACACAGACTGTCTTTTTTCTCTGTGTTTGTACAGCGCCTAGCACAATGGGTTCCAGGTACATGACGGGGGCTCCTAGGAGCTACTGCAATACAAAAATAATGATTGTAACAAACAGAGGGACCCAAACACACCTTGACCTTGGTATATTCAATATCCAGATCCAAACCTAGGTCTGAAATTGGATGCTTAAATCCATTTTCAGTTTTAAATGACTACTGATGGCAGTACCAATAGTTAAAGATATGGTCTTTGGGGCAGGGACTGCATCTGTATACTGTCTTAAGTACTTACATGGGCCCTCTCACCAGAGCATCTGAAAGCCTCACAATCTCCAATGTATTTATCGACACAGCATCCCTGTGAGGCAGGGAAGTGCTACTGTTCCTGTTGTACAGATGGGGAACTGAGACACAGAAAGTGATTTGCCCAAGGCCATACAGACAGCCTGTGACGCAGCAGGGACTTGAACCCAGGTCTAGTTTAGCGCCCTAACCACTGGACCATCCTTCCTCTCAAACGTATCTCTGCCATTTTACATGTTCGGAATGCGCTTAGCACAGGGTAGCACTGTAATACAAACCAACAATTTCGCTCAGGAGACAGCTCTTGTTTTTTATGACATTCAGCCCAAATTGTCCATTTTAAAAGTTACATCCCTAGTATGTAACTTTCTAGTATTATTTCTAGTTGTACCCCTTCCACTGACAACCCCAAACCACCCCTCCCTTAGACAATCCCTCTCTCTCCTGGGCCTTTGCACCCCTCCAAACCAGAAATATATTAGGTGTCTTAGCAAAAAAATGGCAATTTTGCAATAAGCTCTCAGGTCCCTGAATGAGCAGCAGCCATACGCATCCATTTATGGAGGTTTTTGGGGCATGTGCTACGTTTGATAATGAATCAGTGTGCTCCCAAATATCAGTGGGAGCTACCCTTAGAATCAATGCAGCACAGGTCTTTAGGTCCTAACAAGCACTTCTCAATTGCTCAACACATCACCACACCTCATAGGTGCTGACACCATGGGTGCTCCGGGGCTGGAAAAAAAATGGTGGGTGCTGAGCACCCACCGGCAGCCCCCCGATCAGCTCCTCCCCCTCCCCCCAGCTTCTCCCACCTGCCGTGATGCAGGAGGCACTGGGGGGGAGGGGGAGGAGCGAGGGCGGGGCATGCTCCGGGGAGGGGGCGGAACAGGGTGGAAAAGGAAGAGGCGGGGCAGGGGTGGAGCAGGGGCAGGAAGAGGCAGGGCGGGGGTTGGGCTTTGGGGGAAGGGGTTTAGTGGGGACAGGGTCTGTGGCAGAGCGGGGGCCAAGCACCCCCCGGCACAATAGAAAGTCAGCACCTCTGCCAAGCTTAATATCCCTCAGCCAGTGTTACTGCAACACATCCCATTCAGACTGGTCAAGACAAGCCAGTCCATACGGGGCCTGGGCCGCTGTGTTTTTGCTGGTGGTGCATTGCACAGAGCTATGAGCACTCATCAGGGACTGCTCTCTTTCTTGCAAAAGTATGGCTCTCTTGGCCCCCTCTGTAATCTAACAGAGCACCCCCTTGCAGTATAGAGCAGTCACTCCTTCCTAACAGCTCGATCAGAGAAGCAGATTGCTGAGCAGAGCCACACAAGCCGGCTCTCCACTCTACTACCTTCCAGGCACACAGATTTCCTTCTTCCTCCCACCAGTAGGAGCAGCAATTCCCAGCCCCAGTTCATCAGAGCAGAAACTCCAGCCCTTTGGTAACTTGATATTTATGAGAAGACAAAATTTCTCTTCAAATTGAAACTCAGAGGTGTTTCTAGGGAAGCTAAAACATTAGGGTTGTTTTGGGAACATCTGCTGAAGAATGTAATTGACAAAAGATCTTTACTAGACATCTCAAGGAGCAAGAATCTGCCACTGCACTATCCCCCCCACCCTTCACTGCCAAGATCTGTAGATGCCCGCTTAGCTAAATGCACATAATATGTACCCAAACCTGACAGCCGATCTCCACCATTTCACGGTGACCCCGCATCTTGGTTTAACTCCTCGTGTCCAGTTGCACTAACCTGCGAGATGTTGGACTGCGTTTTCTCACTCTCCCCGTCCCCTTCCGTTTTGTCGGTCAGCAAACCTTGGACTTGGTACTCAAGGACGTAGCTGTCAATGAACCTCTCCAGCTCTTCGATTTCCTGAGATCGGCTACTCCCTGCCTCAGAGGAGGCAGATGCCACAGAGGAGTTTTCCATCACTCAAGGTAAGGAACTGAGAATGGAGGGGGCCTGGGAAAAGAGAGAACATACAAATTAATTCCTTGTCCTCTACCTAAAGCTACAAATCTGCCAAGCAAAATACTTTACATACATACACACAAACACATACACTGCATTCTCCCTTAGATGACAGTCACAAGCATGTGCCTTCATATTTCAAAACACCTACTAAGTACAGAAGCAATGTACCAAAGCCCCAGTATACTGGTTAGTGAGTATGGTGCCTTCTATTGAATGCTCCTGGGTTTACAATTACACTAACTTCCAACAGCAGTTGGAGAGAACGTAAGCCTTAATACTACTCAAATCTTTCCTTCACAAGAACTTGAGTGGCAGACACACATGTTCTAAAGCAGAAGATCCAGAATTCTATTCTCCATAACCAAGCAGTGAAAGATACACTGGTCTGAGACTGCTCTTTGCAGCGCTAAACCAGTACCAAACAAGGACTTCTAGAAAGGCGAAGCAGTGACAGTTATAAATTTCAATACAGAACAAAGAAAGTGAAGGAAAAAGGCTATAAATGCTTTTTTCTTTTTCCCTACTGGAAAGCTGAAAACATAGTCACTCCCCTGTGCCTGTCTGCCCATAATGTATTACACAGATCCAAGGAAAGAAATGCTGACAAAGGTTTAAGTTTAAACTTATCATTAAAGCATCTTCTCCTGTAAGGGTCTATGTACAGTACAACTGAAGTGATGAAGAGCACATTCATTACCATTCTAGTTGTACTGCTGACAAATGGACAATATGGCACCAGGTCACAGCTGGGAATGACATGCAGGAATGTGAGGAGTCCAGGGGGAGCACAAATAATTAAAGAGATATACTATATCTATAGCATAGTGGTACAAAACAAAATGCTGTCTCAGCGTCTGTGATTGCAAGTGGAACGGCCAGGAGGTAGTCAAAGGTGTGCTGAGCGGAACGGAACAGAAAGATCAAGCTGGGTTCTATTTTGCATGTTTTTGGTCATTAAAAATTTAATATTAGAGGGGGGAAAACCCAATTTCTTCATGAGCCCATTTGCTGGAAACCACAGGGGATAGCAGTGGGTGGTTTGGATCTCATTACTCTCAGTCTGAACTTACACACCAGAGCAGCACTAGGAGATAAGCAATTTATTGCTGTCTGCAGAGAAAGAACACACAATCCCCTTTACACATAAAACCTTGTTCATTGGCGGTGATAGTTTTGTTCCTAGCCTGAGCTGGAACGACACGGAATGGTGAAGCCAATGGAAGTTCAGGACAGTTCGCTCTGATCACAAATCAAGCCTTCATGTTATACATGATGGGGCATACCATATATTTATCCCTTTGAACAGTGCACCTCCAGTCGGAGCCTGACTTGAAAGTCCCATGAGGAAACCCTGGATTTAATTTGAGGTTGGTGCTACTTATTCATAAAATCATTCCTGAGTTTGCTGATTTCTAGACAGCAGATAAATCTGCTCTGAAGGAGTTGTTGACTTCATAGCCTCTCATTTCCCTTGCCTTTAAGTCGGTCTTTGTGATAGAAACAAGATTTGCCATAGAGGATAGAATCATAGAAATGCAGGGCTGGAAGGGACCTCAAGAGGTCCTCTAGTCCCCCACCTCTCCCCCATGCTGAGGCAGACTAGACCATCTCTGACAAGTGTGTTAGGATATAGATATTCAGGCCTGTCTGTAAAGGCCTATACTTTAAGAATTTACGTGTATTCTTATCACTTAGCTAGTTATAGAGGTATAAAAGAAAGAATTAAAATTTACTGTCTGTTTGTGTAAGGGCCTTCTCGTACTGTGACAGTCTGAGGCTCTGTTCTTAGGCTAAGTAAGGCTAAGCAAAGGCAGCCATAAGCTGAAAAGTGAACGGTCACATCCTCACATTCCAAACTAGTCACACTGAAATAAGGTGCTATTGGGCTGTTAGGAATACAATTCTGTTCTGATATTCCTAACACCTCCAGAGAAAGGAAAGAGCCTAGAACATGTAAAAGGAAATTTAGTTTGATGTCATATGCAAATGTTATAAGCATACTCTCTACTCCATCATCCAAATCATTAATTTAAATATTGAATAGTGCCAGACTCAGGAAAGACCGTGCAGAACCTCACCCGATTTGTCCTCCCACTTTGACAGAAAACCACTGATAACTATTCTCTGAGAATGGACTTTCAAGCAGTTGTGCACCAACTTTATAATGAATTTATCTAGATCATATTTCCCTAGTTTGCTTATGAGAATGTCAGGTGGAACTGTGTCAAAAGCCTTACTACAAATCAAGATATATCACATCTACTGCTTCACCCTACCCACTAGACTGGTAACCCTGTCAATGAAAGAAATTGAGTTGGTTTGGCATAATTTGTTCTTGACAAATCCATGCTGGTTATTCCTTATAACTCTATTATCCTCCAGGTGCTTACAAACTGATTGTTCAATAATTTGTTCCAGTATCTTTCCAGGTATGGAAGTTAGGCTGACTGATCTATTATTCCCCGGGTCCTCTTCGTTCCCCTTCTCCAGTCTTCTGGACCTTTACCCATCCTCCATGAGTTCTCAAAGATAATTGCTAAGGGTGCCAAGATTCCTTCAGCTATTTCCTTACAAACCCGAGGATGAATTCCATCAGGCCCTCCTGACTTGAATACATCAAGCTTACCTAGATACTGTTTAACCTGTTTATTCCCTATTTTAGGTTATGTTCCTTCTTGTTATTAATATTAATTGTGTTGAGTATCTGGACACCGTTAACCCTTTTAGTGAAGTCTGAAGCAAAATAGATATTAAACACCTCAGCTTTCTTGATGTCATCAGTTATTAGCTCTTCTTCTCTGTTAAGTAGATGACCTACACTTTTCTTCGTTTTTGTCTTGCTCTTAAAGAACGTCTTCTTATTGCCTTTTATGGCCCCTGATATATGCAACTCATTTTGCGACTCAGCCTTTCTGATTTTGTCCCTACATGTTTGTGCTATTTTTTTGTACACCTCCTTAGCAATTTGACCAGGTTTCCACATTTTGTAGGGTTTTTTTTTTTAATTTTCAAGGTCATTAAAGAGCTCCTGATGGAGCCATATTAGCCTCTTACTATTCTTCCAGTCCTTCCTTTGCATCAGGATAGTTTGCAGTTGTGCCTTTAATACTGTCTCCTTCAGAAACTGCCAGCTCCCCTGAGCTCCTTTTACCCCTTAGATTTTCTTCCCACAGGACCTTACCGACCATTTCTTTGAGTTTGTTGAAGTCTGCTTTTTTGAACTCCACTGTCATTCTTCTTCTGCTCTCACTCCTTCCTTTCCTTAGAATCATGAAATCTATCCTTTCATGATCACTTTCAGCCAAATTGCCTTCCACCTTCAGATTCATTACTAATTTCTCCTTATTGGTCAGAATCAGGTCTAAATTGGCTGTCCCCCTCCTTATTTCCTCCCACTTTCTGGAACAAAAAGCTGTCCCCAATATATTTCAAGAACTCATTGAACGTTTTGTGTTTTGCTGTATTATTTTTCCAGCAGATGTCTGGGTAGCCATTATTACCAGGTCTTGTGTTTTGGATATTTCTGTTATTCTAGAAATGCCTCATCCACCTCCTCTTCCTAATTTGTTGATCTACAGTAGACCCTTATCATGATATCATCCCTCTTTTTTACCCCTTTTATGTTTACCCAGAGACTCTCAACGGGTCTTCCTCCCACCTCCTTCTGGACCTCAGAACAAGTATATATATTCTTCATGTATAATGCAACGCCTCTACCCTTTTTACCCTCCCTGTCCTTCCTCAACAAGCTATACCCCCTATAACGATATTTCAGTCATCAAACTTATCCCACCAAGTCTCTGTGATTCCAGTTAAGTCATAATTTAGCTTATGTACTAAGACTTCCAGTTCTTTCTGTTTATTCAACGTAAGAATATAAGAACGGCCATACTGGGTCAGACCAATGGTCCATCTAGCCCAGTATCCTGTCTTCCGACAGTGGCCAATGCCAGGTGCGTCAAAGGAAATGACCAGAACAGGTAACCATCAAGTGATTCATCCCCCGTCATCCATTCCCAGCTTCTGGCAAACAGAGGCTAGGGACGCTTCAGACCATGGGTTTGCATCCCTGCCCATCCTGGCCTATTCTCCATGAACTTATCCAGTTATTTTTTGAACACTGTTATAGTCTTGGCCTTCACAACATCTTCTGGCACAGAGTTCCACAGGTTGACTGTGCGTTGTGTGAAGAAATAGTTCCTTTGGTTTGTTTTAAACCTGCTGCCTATTAATTTAA
This sequence comes from Terrapene triunguis, assembly GCF_002925995.2. NCBI lineage: Eukaryota > Metazoa > Chordata > Testudines > Emydidae > Terrapene > Terrapene triunguis. The sequence continues at coordinate 8,454,562 of NW_020664420.1, read as the reverse complement.
TTTGGTGACCCCCTACTGCTTGTGTTATGAGAAGGAGTAAATAACACTTCCTTATTTACATTCTCCACACCAGTCACTAGACACATTTAGTTGTCTCTTTTCCAAGCTGAAAAGTCCTAGTCTTATTAATCTCTCCTCATATGGAAGCTGTTTCATACCCCTAATCATTTTTGTTGTCCTTTTCAGTACCTTTTCCAATTCCAGTAGATCTTTTTGGAGATAGAGTAACCAGATCTGCATGAAGTATTCGAGATGTGGGCGTACCATGGATTTATATACAAGCAATATGATAGTTTGTCTTATTATCTATCCTTTTCCTTTCTCAACCGTGCTGGACGACTGCTCACCCTCATGCCACCACAGGACGGGGAGCTGCTGGACATGCTTAATAAAGAGATTTAAAAATGAAATCCTAACTACTTGTAGTCACTGAAGTTCCCACTTTTGAAAGGAAAGGAGTGGGAACCAGTGTCCTAATCAAATTCCAGCTTGAGTAATTATAGTCTGCCAGCCTAAATTCACTCTGTGGTTTCAACCGGACACAATGTTCTTCTGCATTTCCCATCCTCAAGTGCCAGGAAGTGTTGCTGTGCGCTGTGAAACACCTGCCACGTTTTCCCCCAGAGATGGCTGCCTTTCAGCAGAAGGTGAAATGATTCCTACATATAGTTTGTACAGTAGGTAAATCTGCAAAGGACTTTTGGATCTCTCAGGATAAAACAGCACTACATAAACCTAAGTTATTAATAACAGCGTAAGAAACCATTATACAGCAGCTTATGATACAGGCCTGGGCTGGGCATTCCTGTCCTGCATGAAAGAATTAGTTATGTTTAAAAACAAAAAAAACTCAAAAGCATCTCCAGCCAATAACACGCCCTGCCCCCAATCCACACTGCACATAGAGGGATGCACATGCACACTTAAGTCAAGCTTTGTAAGAGACTTGACATTTCACTTTCTCAATGCACTGCCCTTCCCAATTTCGTTCAGGAAACGAAAAACCTCTTCACAGCCTACGATTTTCCTTTATCAAATTACTGCATGGCCAGTGGTTGGAGGGCTGAGTTTTAATCCCCTGAAAACCTGGGGTTATAAATGGAAAAGCTGACAGAGCCTTAGCTCTAGTGTTACTAGCAGGCGCCATTCTAATTATTTTCAAGGTCTCTCTCTTAACATCAACAGCTTGCATTTGCATAGTGTATTTATCACAAAAGATCTGAAAGCTCTTTAGAAAATAAAACTGATGTATGTTACAAACTACTTGCAAGAGTCTCTTCATACACCACTGAAACACCACCACCTCTGGCATGTAATGTGACAGGTGTTTAACAGCTCACCGCAATACCTATTTGGGATGAGAAATGAAGGCAATTACTAGATCCAACTGAAAATGTACAAGGAAGATCTGTATGAAGAATGTAGTGACCTGAAATGGAATATAGCCAGGTCACATGGTTTGTATGCCTTTGCCCCTATGAAAATAGCAATGAGATATTTCTAAACAAGAAATGGTCAGAGCATCTATGTTACATTTACTCCAAAGCACAACACTTGCTGCAGTAAAAGGTCTCCTCATATCTGCCTGGGGCACTGACTTAGGAGGGAACTGAATCAACCATTGTTGGTAATACTTTGCATTATCCAGGTATTGACCAGAGCAGATTCTGCTTAGCTTGCAAACTCTTGCTGAATTCACCACACAAAACTGTATGGCTGCAGCTTCTAGTTAATACACAGCATGTTCTATATCTTTTCAATTTCCAGTCTCCAGAGATCCTTCACAAATAAAAAACGTAAACAGAACAGGGACTGACAAAGTACTACAAAGCACCACATGCCAGGAAAATATTTAGATAAACTCAAAAATGAATAGCTCTTAATAGCAAACATGTACAGCTCCCAAAAACATTACAACTTCACTACCAGGCATAATGCAGCCTGCGGGACAATCAAAACCAAAGCCAGCCTTAGCTAAAGCAGAAGAGTTGAAAGTATGCAAAGTCAACCACCACCTGACTCATGACAGGGACATTCAATGAAACTGAAAGGCAATACATTTAAAACTGATAAAAAGAAAAGCTTCTCACACAACACATAGTCTGTGGAACACACTGCCACAAGATATCATGGATATTAGGATTCTAAAAAGGAGTATATGTTTATATGGGTAAAGAGAACATCCACGGTTACATTATTAGCAAGCTAAGAAAAGAAGAAATATAAACCCTCATGCTTGGCCACTGTCATTAGTTGTATACTGGGCTAGAAGAACCATTGGTCTGACCCAGTATGGCCAGTTGTATGTTCTTACACCACACACTAGCTGACTGAGGATGGTAATGGGCAGGTCATTCCACCCTTGTCCATTGTGGGGACTCAAGCACCTTCCCTCAGAAGCATATGATACTGTCCACTATAGGAGAAAGTCCGCTGCACTAGATGAAGCATTGAACTGCCTAATTTTGGCAATTAATTGATCTTTGACTATTAGCGGTAAATATGCCCAATGGCCTGTGATAGGATGTTAGATGGGGTGGGATCTGAGTTACTACAGAGAATTCTTTCCTGGGTGCTGGCTGCTGAGTCTTGCCCACATGCTCAGGGTTTAGCTGATCGCCATATTTGGGGTTGGGAAGGAATTTTCCTCCAGGGCAGATTGGCAGAGGCCCTGGGGGTTTTTCGCCTTCTTCTGCAGCGTGGGGCACGGGGCACTTGGTGGAGGATTCTCTGCACCTTGAAGTCTTTAAACCATGATTTGAGGACTTCAACAGCTAAGACATAGGTTATTACAGGAGTGGGTGGGTGAGATTCTGTGGCCTGCGTTGTGCAGGAGGTCAGACTAGACAATCATAATGATCCCTTCTGACCTTAAAGTCTATGAAGCTATGAACTGATCCAATATGCCAATTCCTTATCCAGCCATTACCCTGGAATAGGTTTAACATTTTCTCAATCAAAGAAACAACAATACCAGTAAAGGTCAGTGATCAGTGACTGTAAGCTTCTGCCTTTACACTGACCGTTACTCAAGTGATCAGTAGAGACCTGCGCGGTGTGACAAAGTTCCTCCTCTATCCTGGTGGGTCCTGCGCTATATTGGCGGATTTTCTTGCCTCAGAGATTCACCATGTGGGTTAGGGAACAGCCCAGAGACCTTCCCCTTGGAAGAACCCACAGTCCAGGTCAATTGGGAGGTTTGGGGGGAACCCGGGCCCGCCCTCTACTCCGGGTTCCAGCCCAGGGCCCTGTGGACTCCAGCTGTCTATAGTGCCTCCTGTAACAGCTGCATGACAGCTACAACTCCCTGGGCTACTTCCCCATGGCCTCCTCCAAACACCTTCCTTATTCTCACCACAGGACCTTCCTCCTGGTGTCTGATAACGCTTGTGCTCCTCAGTCCTCCAGCAGCACACCCTCTCACTCTCAGCTCCTTGTGCCTCTTGCTCCCAGCTCCTCACACTCGCACCACAAACTGAAGTGAGGTCCTTTTAAAACCCAGGTGCCTTGATTAGCCTGCCTTAATTGATTCTAGCAGCTTCTTCTTAATTGGCTCCAGGTGTCCTAATTAGCCTGCCTGCCTTAACTGGTTCTAGCAGGTTCCTGATTACTCTACTGCAGCCCCTGCTCTGGTCACTCAGGGAACAGAAAACTACTATCCAGTGACCAGAATATTTGCCCTCTACCAGACTCCTGTACCCCACTGGTCTGGGTCTGTCACAGCGGATACAAAATTTGTATCCGCAGCCAATCTGCAAAAATGATCCACCGATATAAAGCGGATATCCGCTGATATAAAGTGGATATCCGCCGATTTGCAGGGCTCTAGTGAATAGAGTAGACCCCTGACCCTGGATGTCTGGGATCTTTCCCAATCTCTGCCACTACAAGTTTGAAAAGCTAAGCACCTAAATAAACAACCTGAGTTTCAGAGCTGCTAAGCACTCTCAACTTCCATCAATGTCGATGAGAGCTTCACATGCTCAACACCTCTTAAAAGGAGACCACCTATTTAGGTGCCTAATTTAAGCACACAGATTTGAAAATGTTGGCCTAACTGACTTGGCCGAAGTCAAACAGCATGTCAGAAACAAGAGTTGGGAATAGAACCAAGCAGTAAGAAAGAAGGTTGGCTGCATTTCCATTTTATACAGTGGCGGGAAATGCACAAACAAAATCCACAGTACAGGGTTAACTGCACTACTCTATCTTGCCCCACCTCACGCTACTCCAGCAAATTCTGAGTGCCAATGCAAATCACAAACTAACTATAGCCTCTTAATTTTCAACTGCAAAGCACACCAGCATTCACATCTGACAAAATAATGGAAGCCTCTTTGGAGCATTCACATTAACAAGGATCTAATTCAGTGGTGGGCAACCTCCGGCCCGTCGGGGTAATCCGCTGGCGGGCCGCAAGACAGTTTGTTTACATTGACCGTCCATGGGCACGGCCACCCGCAGCTCCTAGTGGCTGCAGTTCGCTGTTCCTGGCACCACCACTTCCCGGCGCTGCCACTGGGAGCTGCGGGCAGCCGTGCCTGCGAACGGTCAATGTAAACAAACTGTCTCGCGGCCTGCCAGCGAATTACCCCGACGGGCTGTGTGCGGCTTGCGGGCCACAGGTTGCCCACCACTGATCTAATTGCTAACAACAAGTCATACCTTACAGAACAAGGATCCGAATGCTTATGTCTTTGATGTCATAGGGCCTGATTCAAAATTGGGGTGAAAGTAACTTAAAGGACTTACCGGTACCCTGGAGTCCTGAGTGGGGGCGTGGCCTCAACCGGAAGAGGCGGGGCCTCTCAAGATTTAAAGGCCCTGTGGCTCCGGCTGTGGCTGGGAGACCCAGGGCCTTTAAATCACCCCGGAGCTACCAGCTGCATAGGCGGCTGGGAGGCCCGGGGCTCAGGGGCAAATTAAAGGGCCCAGGGCTCCGGCCGCCGCGGAGCTCCGGGCCCTTTAAATCAGCGCATGAGCCCAGCTGCCGGAGCTCCGGCGACGCTTTAAAGGGCCCGGGGCTCCCCACAGCGGCCGGAGCCCTGGGCCCTTTAAATCACCGCCACGGAAGCTGGTCCAGTCCGGCACGGCATACTGGCTCTTGCCGGTACGTCGTACCGGACTGTACCGGCTTACTTTCACCTCTGTTCAAAATCCACTAAGTCTTTCCTTTTACTTCAATGGCTTGGGTCAGCCTCTTAAGGTGCAACTTGTGTTCGTTCCTGTTGCCTATTAATGAGAAAAAACAGGAGTTCTCACCTCTCTGTAGGCTATATATGCAGGGTTCTGTCCACCACCATTTTGTCACGCCACTAATATTTCAAAGTATGAAATTATGAAGCAGATTTTAAGCCAGTTTGAGAGAAAAAATAAAGAAAAAAAAATCCCTGTTCTCAACCTATCTAGCTCCCGCCTTCTGTCATTTCTGCCCAATTTTGTTATCTTTCTGAATCAGCTCAGAATGAACAGTTCTGGCAAAAGGACTTCATATGCTTACTGAATTGTTCCCAAATGTGCCCAGATTGTCAAAAAGGCTCATTATGTAGATCAGCATCACACATTAGCTCCATGAATACGATTCCAAGTCTTATTAAAAACAAAAAGAGCCTCAGAGGGAACGACACAGATAACAGGAGCTCAGCCCAGAGAGATATCTTGTTTCTCACCAGTGACGCCTCTAGCTAATTCATGCTAATTATTAAATGGAAACCACGGATGTGCTCTCAAAAGAATCCAGTCAAATCCTTAGCTGTGAGGATGGTGGCCATGATATATGGCCTCAAGAATGTGAGAGTGTGAGGAGATAAATAAGGGAGGGAATCTTCAAGAACGGGGGAAGATCTTACATGCACACAACTTACCAGGAAACAGAATAAGGTATCACCTATTCAGAACCCATTGCAGGATCACATAGGCAGGTGGAGGGGAGACAGGACTCAAGTGAGCAGAGTTGGAGGCATTTCCCACCCTTTTTCATCCCAATTGCTCATGGGATTTTTTTCCCCCTGCTGAAAATCTGGCAAGACATTGATGTATATCAAGGTGTGTCTTCCTGTCTCTTCCTATCCAACAGAAAGGCCCTTTTGGCCTCCATATCTGTATTTTTTTATCTAGGTTCACAAAGTATATATATTACATACACAGTTCCAGTTTGTTTGAATCAGCCTTTAATTCTAGAGTGTCACAGGACGCAGCTTGGAAGAGCTGCATTATACAGAGTGATTTTTTTCTTGTAAAGGGATTCCCGATTTCTTCTGCTAGCACCCAGTTTTATCTCTCTATCGATAAGTGCAACAGTTCACTAGTGCCACACTAGCCTGATCGTTATGGCAGGGGGCAGTAGAGCACTAGTGTAGACACTTCATGTTTTCTATATTCTTCTCAAGCCTCTGTGTTTACTGCTTCCCCTGTCTCCTCCCACTTCCAGCTTCACACCTTCTTCTATGCTGCATCCTTCTCTTGGACAGATCTCCCAATTATTGTTCAACCAAGTGCCCTCACTCTCCTATTTCAAGCCACCTTCACAAACCTCATCCGTACCAGAAATGTCTGCCAGCCAGTCTTGGTTTGTTCACCACACTACATCCATTTGGGCCTTCAGAACATGAGCTCTTCTGGGCAGGGACCTTTTTGTTGGCATAATTATTTATTTTTGCTTTGCACATCTTGTATCTGTTTTCATACACTTACATTGCTGATGAACAACAGTCACGCACACTGACAAATCTGTGGGTCCTCCGACCTGGTGCTGTAAAAGTTTCACAGGCCCCTGACACAGCATTCATTCCATGCCTAACCGCTTGCTGCTCTGATGAAAATCCCTGGGACATCTGCTTCCTGGCATGAGAATTCCAGTAAGACTGGGATTTCAGAATTCACTCCATTGAGCTGGTCTCAAGCAAGCCACCCCTAAAGAAAAGGGATTGAGATCCTGGGATTCAAGGGGCAGCACCCTCCCCTTAACAATCCCTTTGGTAGCAGATAAAATTAGACAGGCAGGCTCTCTCATCACAGCAGGGAGGCCAGTAACGGCTAAATCAATTCAACTAAACCAGGAAAGGCTTTCCTCCCAGTATTGATGCCTGGCTTCTCTCTCCCCTCTCATAAATTAAGTACCACAATGCATTGCCCCAGGCAACAGTTAACCCACCCTATACTTGCTATATTGGCTGCTTCTACCAGCTACAGAAGGATGTATAACACTAAGGTGTGGGGCTAGTCTACACTAGAAGCGCGACAGCAGCACAGCTGTGCCGCTGTAGCACATCTGGCAGGGTTACCGGCTGGGTTTTTTTATGGATTTGCCAGTTGCCAGAAAAATAATTTGATCTGCCAGGTTTGGTTTTTTTAACATGGGTTTAAAGATGTGCATTATTATCACAATTCACTGGGATATCTAATATTAAAAGCGTTTGCGTCCAGCTAACGATGATGCAGTGTTCCCAATTCCGCAGTTTCAGCAACAACAGATCAAAACTTTGAAAATACAGCAGCTGTCTGCCCATCAACATGCAAGCCCACCGCGTATATGTGCGCGAGAGAGGGTTTGAGTCACATGAGAGTGAGGAGACATGCAGTGTTACCAATCTTATCTATATGTGTTATCTCTCTAGATACTATAAGTGGCTGTTGGGAGGGGTTATGGAGTTGCCTTGTGTTTGGGGTTGCAACAGGCTTGCCTTGCAGGGAAGTGGGTGCCTTTTTTTTTGCATTTCAAAAGGTGGTAACTCTAACGTCTGGGGAAGATGGTCTATGCCGACGGGAGAGAGCTTTCCTGTTGGCATAATAAAACCACCTCCACGACAGGTAGTAGCTATGTCAGCAGGAGACGCTCTCCCTCTGGCATACCGCTGTTCACACCCGCACTAAAGTCCGTGTAATTTACGTCACTCAGAGGGGTGGCTTATTCACACCCCCGAGCGATGCAAGTTACACCAATATAAGTGGTAGTGTGTACAAGCCCTTGGTCGACACTGCCGGTTTATGTCAGTATAACTAAGTCACGCAATGGTATGGAAAATTCACACCCCTGAGCGACAAAGTTATACTGTACTGACCTAATCCCTGGTTTAGACAGCACTGGGTTGATGGGAGGGCTTCTCCCATCAACATAGCTACTGCCTCTGGAGGTGGAGTATCTATACCGACCGGAGAAGCTCTCCCATTGGCATAGGTAGCATCTTCACTTCGCGCTACAGTGGTGCTGTAAGTATAGACAAGCCCTAGATATATACAATAAATGGCAATATGATGAGTAAATATTTTAGAAGAGGCTTCCATACCGCACTATATCCATTATGATGAATATCACCCAAACCACGGTTATACTTATCAATGTGACAGCCTGTGGAGTGAAATGGTCAGAGAAAAAGGACACTGATCGCACTTGCTGGCTACTAGCCCTATGCTCTATCTGATCTAGAGGACAGTGTCTCCAACTGAGAATCAAGAGACCTGGGATTATAGTCCTGCCTCTGCCACTGGCTTGCAGTGTGAACTTGCATAAATCATTTACCGTAACTTCCTTATGCTTTGGCTTCACCGTCTGTAAAATAGGCATCATAATGCTAAACCCTCCCCCCACCCCTTTCTGTTAAGTGCTTTAAGAGATCTTACTCCATGGCACCCCTTATGCTTGGAACAGCTTTTAATCAGGCTTTAAATTAGAATGTATTAATCAGGCTTCCCTCTCCACTTCAATCAAATGAGTGTGTTAAAACATTTTTTAAAAAACCAATTTGACCCATAAAAGGGTACGCTCCACCAAGAACAGGACAAGAAGCACCCAGCTAAGTCTGCAGCAAGGGAGATTCAGGTTAGACTTCTGGAAAAAAAACTTTCTAACTGTAAAGGATAGTTAAGCACCGGAACAGGTTAGCTAGGGAGGTGATGGAATCCCTATTACTGGAGGTTTTTAAGAACAGGCTAGCCAAACACCTGTCAGGGATGGTCTCGGTGTATTTAATCCTGCCTCAGCATGGGGGGGATGGACTAGTCCAGGGTTTCTCAGCCCATGGTCAGGAGACAAAATTGGGTCACCGGAATGTTTCAAAGGGTCGCGTGGCAGCTCCCCTCCCATGTCCTGGCTGGGCCTGCCTCCCTCCTCCAGGCACTGCAACCTCTGGGCTCTCAGCGCCACTCAGGTGTGGTCCAGCCATCATCAGGATGGCAGTCTGGGTAAGCCAAATTTGAGTGAGTGGTACGGCAACCCCATGAGCCAGGTCACAACTCCAGTCACACCAATTTGGCCCAGTCAGGAGGAGGACGGGCCAAACCTGAGCGGGGCTGCAACTCTAGAGGGCTTTTGTTCAGAGGGTTCCCTGAGCCAATTTCCTGGTTTAAATAGCCGGTGTGGACCAATCAGGTGGTTTCTCTTGCTCTGGCCTCTTCAGGCAGCATATCCGGTAGTGCCTAACCCTCCAGTAATGGTTGGATACCACTCTGGGTGGCGGTGTGGAGACCCGCAGAGCCTTGCAATGTCCAGCTGTTATGCCAGTCATTTAGGGCATAAACTCTTTAGGAGTGGTAACTGCCTTAGAATCATAGAATACCAGGGTTGGAAGGGACCTCAGGAGGTCATCTAGTCCACCCCCCTGCTCAAAGCAGGACCAATCCCCAACTACATCATCCCAACCAGGGCTTTGTCAAGCCTGACCTTAAAAACCTCTAAGGAAGGAGATTCCACCACCTCCCTAGGTAACCCATTCCAGTGCTTCACCACCCTCCTAGTGAAAGAGTTTTTCCTAATATCCAACCTAAACCTCCCCCACTGCAACTTGAGACCATTTCTCCTTGTTCTGTCATCTGGTACCACTGAGAACAGTCTAGATCCATCCTCTTTGGAACCCCCTTTCAGGTAGTTGAAAGCAGCTATCAAATCCCCCCTCATTCTTCCTTCTGCAGACTAAACAATCCCAGTTCCCTCAGCCTCTCCTCATAAGTCATGTGCTCCAGTCCCCTAATCATTTTTGTTGCCCTCCGCCTTCTAAGTGTTTTCAATGAAGCATGTGGCCTGTGTGCTGACATTATCAAATAAGAATACAGGGATGAGAAAAGCTATGTAGGTGCAAATCATTAATAATAATCATTAATTTAAGCAGAGATTTGTTCTACACAAGCAGAAAGAGCAGACACTATGATGATTCTTTATACTTACTGAATAAGTGCAAAGACAACAGTTGTTTTTATACAGTATGTTTATTCCTTTGGTAATAGGATGTGCATAAGGGGAGCTCAGATGGCATGTGCTTGGTCATGTGTTCCACTAGGGGGAGCATGGAAGCAGCATCAGCAAGAGAGGCCAGTCCACCTAGCGAGCCTATGAATGACTGACGAAAATCAGGGCTGGGACAGGAAACAGGGTGACCAGTCAGCAAGTGTGAAAAATCGGGACGGGGTGGGGGGTAATAGGAGCCTATATAAGAAAAAGACCCAAAAATCAGGACTGTCTCTATAAAATCGGGACATCTGGTCACCCTAGGAGAAAATAAGCAAGGCCAGACAGAGAAAGCACCGCAGGTTCCCATCCTCAGCAAGGCTGTCTCAGTGCTTGCACAGAATTGGAGGAGGCTGAAGAGCAACTAGGATAAGGAGGAGACTGAAGGGCAGACGAGGACAAGACACAGAGAATAGGGTGACAGGTGTCTGGTTTTCGATCGGAACACTCAGTCAAAAAGGGATCCTGAAGGTCCGGTTGGCGTTGGCAGTGCCAGCACTGTGCAGCCTTCATGCCGCGCGGTTCCTGGAAGCAGCGGCATGTTCCCCCACTGGCTCCTATGTGTAGGGGCAGCCAGTGGACTCTGCACGCTCCCAAGCGCTGCCCCCACAGCTCCCATTGGCTGGGAACCGCGGCCAATGGGAGCTGCGGGGGTGGCGCCTGCGGACGGGGCAGCGCGCAGAGCTGCCTGGCCACGCCTCCGCGTAGGAGACGGAGAGGGGACATGCCACTGCTTCCAGGAGCTGCTTGAGGTAAACACCTCCCGGAACCTGCACCCCTGAGGGTCCCCCCTACAAGCCCCAACCCCCTGCCCCAGCCCAGATACCCCTCCCGCCCTCTGAACCCCTCAGTCCCAGCCTGGCGCATCCTCCTGCACACCAAACCTCTCATCCCCAACCCCACTCCAGAGCCCGCACCCCCAGCCGGAGCCCTCACCCCCTCCTATATCCCAACCCACTGCCTCAGCCCAGAGTCCCTTCGTGCACCCTGAACCCTTCGGTCCCAGCCCAGAGCACCCTCCTATATCCCAAACCTCTCATCCCCAGCCCCACCCCAGAGTCTGCACCCCCTGCCAGAGCCCTCACCCCCCCGACACACTCCAACCCCAGCCCAGAGCCCCCTCCTGCACTCCGAACCCCTCAGCCCCAGCCCGGAGCCCCCTCCTGCACCCCAAATCCCTCATCCTTGGTCAGAGCCCAACCCCCTGCTCCAGCCCAGAGCCCCCTTCTGCATCCTGAACCCTTTATTTCTGGCCCCACTCCGGAGCCCACACCCCCAGCCGGAGCCCTGCCCCCCCCCGCACCCCCTGAGCCAGCCCGGTGAAAATGAGCAAGTGAGTGAGGGTGGAGAGACGAGCAACAGGGGAAGGGGGGATGGAGAGAGCGGGGGCAGGGCCTCGGAGAAGGGGCAGGGCAAAAGTATCTGGTTTTGTGCGAGTAAAAAGTTAGCAACCCTGATAGAGAATTCAAATAGGAAAAGACGGGGGCGGGAGAGCGGAGAACAACATATGGGGAATTCATAAGGGGATGCAAAGCAGGAGAATTAGCAAAGCAGGAGTGAATTTTGACAAAGATACATGAGGTATTTAAAAAACATTTCCCCACTCCCCCCACCTTGGGAAAGGAAATCCCCAAGCCCCCCTCCAAGCCCAGAGGATGTCCCTGCGTTTTACTTTTTGTGTCCCTCCCAAAGACTCACGTTGCAGCAACCCAGATGCTTCCCGAACAGCCAGAGAGGTGCTGCGCTGCAGAGTGACAGGAGATGGTCTGTCCCACTAGGTCTGAGCAGAGTTACTTGGATTTCTCTGCTTCTGCCCACAGTCCTGGCTCATCAGTCTCCCTGTAGTGAAAGGCCCTCTCTGGTCACTAGGCCAAAAAAGCTGCTGCCTTAGCACTCCCATTGGCTAGGTCTTTCTGCCTGCACTGACTGATTTCTTTTTGCAACCAGTCCATGCGCCAGCTCAGCATATAACAAACCAAACCAAACTCTGGCATGTGGCTGTCATCCAAACCTAGTATGATGCAAACCACTGCACACTTGCTTCCCTGCTCTATCCGAGGCAGGGCCCAGGCTTGCTTGCAGTTTGGACGTTAGCAATAGTGACAGGTGCTAATGGTAATATCATCATCAACCTTACAGGGTCTACACAGAAAGCAAAGAAACTGCTTGTAACATGTTGCAAACTTCATCATCAATTTCTTATCAACCGGTGGCATGCAACTGAATGAAGTGAAAACAAACAACCACCACCACTACCACAGAATAATTGCTGTCGCCTAGCAGGTGGGTGGAAGTGCCTGGCAGTATAATAGAAATGTTAAACTCCCACAGCTGTGGGGAAAGGGGGCTGAGGCTAAAGGTAAAGAAACCTCATGTGGTTTATACTGGACAGCTTACCCACTCTCTAACAAAATCATAATAAAGCTGCATGTCTGTCATGGAGGTCTTGGATTCCAGGACTTTCTGTGACCTCTGTGACTTCTGCAGCGGCCGCTGCAGCTGGCTCGAGGGCTGTGCTTGGGCAGCCCCTAGGCCAGCAGCAGTTTGGTTGTGGCAGGGGGTTCAGGGCAGGGGTAGGAGTGCGGGGTGGTGCTTACCTCCGGGGGGGCTTATCGGAAGCGGCCGGGATGTCCCTGCAGCTCCTAAGTGGAGGAGCCGGGGGCTCTGGTTCCCAGCCAATGGGAGTTGCGGAGCCGGTGCTCATGGTGGGGGCAGCGCGTGGAGCCCCCCCGGCCTTCCCTCCCCCTAGAACCTGCAGTTACATGCCAGCCGCTTCCAGGGAGCTGTTCAAAGCCAGGTAGGAAGCCTGCTAGCCCTGCCAACCCCGCCCCAGCACCAGTGGGGGTTCCGGGCCGCCACCACCCCACCCCCAGCACCAGAAGGGGCCCTGGGCCACCCGCCACCACCCACCCCCAGCACCAGCAGGGGTCCTGGGCCACCCACCACCATCCTCCCCCCCCCAGCACCAGCGGGGGTCCCAGGCTGCCCACCGCCACCTGCCACCGCCCCCCCAGCACCAGCGGGGATCCCGGGCCGCCCACCGCTGCCCACTTCCCCCCCAGAGCACCCCCAGCTCAAGTTTTAGTTAGGGTATATAGTACAAATCATGGACAGGTCACGAGCTGTGAATTTTTGTTTACTGCCTGTGACCTGTCCATGACTTTTACTAAAAATACCAGTGACTAAAACGTAGCCTTAATCATAACACATACTGAACACTTCCCTAGCACTCTATAGCCTTGTCTTCACTGGGAAGTTTACTTGAGTTATAACTAAACGCCGATCCTAACTCTAGTCTTGTCCATATATAAAAACCCTTAACTTTAGAGCAGTGGTGCTTTTAACTTCAGTTCACTGGCCCAAGAGGGGACATAAACTAAAACCTGAGCAAGCACAACTCGTCAGCTGCTAATATGACCACTCTGTAGTGCAGACGTAGGCTAGCACCACTGAAGTGCCACTAGTTCTCCCATGCTTTCCCACAATTCCCCCCATGTGCCCAGAACAGACAGACAAGTTCTCCCACAACCCACAGGGAAAGAATTCATAGAGGGGCTCAGCGTAAGTGCAGCACCTAGGACCACGGGATGTGGCCCCAGAAGTGTTAGCAGCACACATCAGTGGCAGTGTGGACACAGCATTTGGAGCGTAATTTCACAGTGTGGCCATTATCATTCAAAGTAGGCTTTCTCCACTTAACTTCATGGAAGACATACCCGAAGGGCCGTACCCATAACTAAACCCCACAACAGCCTTGTGAGATTGGTAGGTATCATTTTACTTCCTTTACAGATGGGGAAAACAGACACAGAGACGTGAAAAGTAACCTACAAAAGGAAAGAAGTTGCATTTACGATTTTTTGCTTCATTATGACACCCAAAAATGATGTCTGCATTTCTTTGACGTTAGAAACTCAGGCCTTGTGCATGCTGCTTTTCCTAGAAGATTCGAGGAGGGGGCTTAAGAGCTAGCAGGGTTATGACATTACAAGTATCAAAGAAATAAAATCTAATTAATTGAGAGGAGAAGTGGGGTTTTTTTTTTCACCTCAGACAGTCTTTGTTAAAACCTATTTAAATCAAATGCCTGATACAATCTCTTTGTTAAACACTCAGTCTAGCCAGAACTTCCTGATGCAGGTGCCTAAAGTTTGGTGCCTAAAGACTACAGCACACCCATAAATTCCAGAAGAGTTAAGGAGAACTGCAAGAGTTCAGCTCATCTGTCAATCAAGGAGCTTTGATTTAGGTGCCTACATATGAATTTAGGTGACTAACTTTAGTGAATAATTTGAAACGTTTGGTCTCCACACTCCTAACCCTTCAACTGAGTGCTGACAAAGTTGCCACTTTAGATCTCTAGTCCTCCATGGAGACCTCCAGCAAAATCAGGGAATTTAGGATTACATTTCTAAAGGTTTAAAAAAAAATACCTCAAGCCTCTCAGGCCTCCTTTACCCATCAGAAAGAAGCAGGTCACCCTTCAGCTACTTGCCCAAGGCCGTAGAGTAAGTATTTGTCTGAGCTGAGCTGGAATTAAGAATTTTGGGCTCAGAGTTATTCCACTGGCCTCCTAGTCCTAACCACGGCGTCTAGTTTGCTCATTGTGTCAGATTCTTCTCTGAAAACTCATGTTAAGAAATTGTGCTTCGTAGACTTTATTTAGAGTTTCTGATTATTTGATTCTCCTGGATGTGTGTGCTTGAGAATCAATATCCTTTACCAACACTAAAACACCTTGAAGGACAGCAGAGAGTGCTCCAGGATATCGTCTTGAAACATATTTACGGCCTAATGTTTAAAAAAGGTAACAATATAAAGGAGAAGCCCACTTGCACATCTACTTTTGCACATGTATTTTGGATACATACATTGGGAACTGTTGCACATGTACAAGGCTGTGCAGGTGCCTATCTAGCCATGTGCACATGCAAAGCCGGAAACCTAACAAAGACAGGCCTTTAACCGGGTCAAAAGTGTTGACTATTTCATTACATCAGTGCAAGCACGCATGACTTAAAGTGCCCCGACAAATGGACAGGAACAGCCCATCCTCACACAACTCCCCAAAAACCCCTCAAGCTGGCACCTATACACAACTAAGGCCTGATCTACACTAGAAGGTTTTACCAGCAAAACCTTCCTTCATGCCTTGCATGTAACCACGCTTTATTTTGAGTCCTGCTGACAAAACCCTCCACTTTTGCCACTATAGTTACTCCCCTTCCTTGAGTGACATAATCCCTCAACCCTATATTCCCTGGACCCCAAATTCCCACAGTCCCCTTAGAAGACGGAGGGTGTCCTGCAAAAATTTCCTACAGGGTAGTGCACCAGAAGGTGGTGCTGAAGATACTGGGATGCCTGCCCAGGGTGCAATACCTCTTTTGCCAATACACCCTGATGCTGTGTGGACACACCAGGTGGACACACACCAACACAAGCAGCCAAGTATGAGGGCACTCCAGTGAAACAATTTTTGTTGGAAGCACTATGCCAGCAGGACTCTTGCAGTTAAAGCTTTCTAGTGTGGGCAAGGCCTGAGTAACTCAGGCAAGATCACCTTCAGAAGAGAACTTGTCTTTTAAAACAAAACAACAAGGAGGAGGAGACTGTCGTGGTCCAGTCGGATTTGCTTCAGCATTCTTGCACTGCACACCTCATGACACTCCGAGCTTATGGATGTCACTGATACATGACAGCTGCTTGGCTTCTGTCATGTTATTGATGGTTCATGCACCCCCGGGCAGCAGAAACCATACACAGGAACGGAAAGATGATGGAATAAATAAAACCTGCAGCCAGCCATTGGAACATCAATATCCAAGAAGTCAGATCCAGAATCACATTTGTAATAAGCCTAAATGCAAAGCCGAATTAGAAATGAGTCAAAGACAGAAGCTCAGAGTTTACATTTCGATATTTAACATCTTGTACCCTTGTAATATATTGGCTAAGAGACAACAAATCCAGATTGCATACAGAAGGCGCTGATGCCACTTGTGGGTGTATTATAATGTCTAGATGGCAGGACTGGTTAGACCTCTCTTGCATTTTTATTTTAAATAAAAACTATTTCTGCAGTTTGTCCAATTATGCAGTCAGCTAACTTTGTATTTGAGTTTGGTAGTAAGGTAGTCACTCTTCTCATTCAGTAAGATGCTTCATCATTTTAGAAAGGCACATTGCTAATTGGTTATTGCGGGAAACCTGCTAGATTAGAGGGAAAGAGCATACTGGTGCTAGAACAGCTCATTAAAAGGAAATTCTGAGAAGGTAAACCAGTCGTCTCTTGGCATGGCTCAGATACCATGGTGATGGGCAGCTGTACAAAACTTTAAAATACACAGATGCTTAAGGTTATTCTACACTAAGCCAAGGAATTGTTGCAAAGGCATTACCTGGCAACCACCAAAGCACATTAAGGGTTTGATCCTGAATCACTAACTTCACTAGGAGCAGGCCTTCACACAGCACCGCAGTTTTCGGTGCATCCACACATAGCCCACCTTACAGTCACTGTTACATCATAGTGCCCAGCAACATGGCTGGAAGCAAATGCTTTGGGCTGATTTCTTGGGCCCCACACTGTGGGACTGAGATAGGAAGACTGGCTAACCCAGCACAACTGGCTAAACCTGTCCTCCCGGGGCAAAAAACACTGTGGATTTATTGGGTTCGCGAGAATTAGGCTACCCAGTACAATGGAATCTTTGAAAGCTCCTGGACTGACACCAGCACATGAACATTGTGCAAGTATTGCAACGCTACGTGGCACCCCAGCCAATGGTTTGCTGCAATGTTTGACAGCATAGTATAAGCCGGGCCTGACCGTGCCCTTCTCACCTGCCAAGCAACAGGGTTCCAGCTGCTCACAGGCAGAAGAACATTCTCATACGTTTGAGCTTTGTGGCTTATTCTTCTCTAAACAGCAGACAATAAGAAAAGCACCCCGTTGCTTAGACTGCACGTTCGGCGGGGCAGGGCTCTCTCATTTCAGGAGTGAACAATGCCAAGAACAATGGCACTGCACCCCCTTGACTGGGGCACCTAGATGCTACTGCAGTACAAAACAAGGAGAAAACCCACTGGGTTTTAGTTCCCCAACTTACACACTGCTTGGAGCACAGAGTAAAATTGAAGTGACTGTGCAGCCACAACTTCAGCCAGATGTAGCTCAAATACAGTCGTCGAGATCAGAATCAGCTTGATCCAGGGGCAAGGACGGAAGATCAGGTTGGGATTTTGACCTACTGCGTCTTTACTCGCCTACCTTTCCCCTTATACACCCATCCCAAGGAAGGAGGGGTGAACTGGGAGATAAAGCATTGCTTCACTGAAAGTACACAAAGCCCATATTTTCAGTACTATAAAGCTTCGAGAGCAGGGGGAAGCAATTCAAAGTCAAATTAAATACACCAAACCTCAATTTGCCTAGGTCACTAAAGAACCAGCACATAATGGTCTTCCAACCTGGTCTGGACTAGAACCAGTAACATAGGAGGGGAATGCCCCTCTCAGGACTTCTCTTTGATTTTTTCTAAGGGCCTGCACCAGTATTTTCAAAGGGCTTCCATTGGTTTTTTTCAGCAGTGCAGTTCCACCTATGTAGCTGCACCAAACCCCTAGAATAGACACACTGCACTGATGGCAGCTTAGCCCAGTTTGAAACTGAAGTAAACGGAACTGGTGCAAATCCCAGTATAAATTGGTGCTGTGTGTCTACATTAGGAGTCTGCAGCTTCACTCATGGAGCTACCCCTTTAAGGGAGAAAAAAGCAAGCAAAACCCAGCCCAGACCCTAAAGGCCCTATCTTGAGGGTATCTAAGCACTGGGATAGCTCCAGTGACTAATCTGAAGAGCATCACCTGTAATGTAGAGAATAGTCCAACCTACTTACCTGCACTGGAAAGGAGTCCAAGTGTTAATATAAGACCTGAACCCAGAAGCAAGAATGTTACCAAATGAGCTAGATTGATACCTTGGAAATCCTAGGGTTATTCTCTGAAAAAAATTACATTTGCTTCTACAAGTGCATCCTTCCTACCACTGAAACAAGATCTGCAAAGAAAGGAGTTGGCAGATTGCATAATGCACACAAGCACCTAAAACTATGACCCTATGTAATTAAGCATGTCGTCTGTAATTGGCATTGCTAGCAAAGAGAAGGATCTGCTTGCAGAGGAGATGGTATTTACTTGGCACCTAGAGTCCTGCTAAACTGGCATAACACCTTCTGACTGGGCCCAATGCCATCCGCAAAGTGATCAAAGAGCTCAGGCAGCGGAAGACCAGGTATATGCACAGAGTATTAACACCACACTAATAGGTGCTTTGGAATAGTGAGAGAGCAAGTTGTGTAGACTCCCCACACCCACAGTGCCCCTTATAGTGAGCTCAGGTGGGAAGAAAGGTAACTGTGTAAGGATGAGGTTTTGAATGGTGAACCGGGTTTCCGTCCCACAGGAGGAAAGCATTGGGATGCCTTTGTATATGAAATATTTACGCCACAGCTCCTTTTTACAGGAGGCACCTGAGATCTTGGTGAAAACTGCTCTGCTATGGCAAATTCCACAGGACAATAAGGATTTTAGCGACCTGTCAAAGCAGTTCTGAGTTCTAGCAAAAACCTCTCTTAAACAACTCGGTATGGTGCACAGCCGGGTCTGGGTCCTCATGCAATGTAATTTCTGAGGAGTCCAGCCCATAGAGAAGGAATTTCACACTGGAAGAGACTTTAATGAATATTTAAAAAAGCAATTAGCTTATCTGGTGTCTTTACTCCCTTTGCCCTACACTTTTGGTCTATTCAGATATTTGTGCTTGGAAACAAGAGTGTTTCTTAACAGCCCAGCTCCTCTGCCAGGCAGGGAGAGGTGACCTTGTGTTTGGGACGTATGTTGTCAAGAAAGAGGACAAAAAAAGAAAACACAATGTTGCATCACAATCCATCATCCCGACTTCAGGATCGAGGAGCAAGGCCATTGTTTATTATTATTTATTGTTTGCACTGCGGCAGCACCTAGCACTAGTCATAGACCATGGCTCCTTGTTATAAGAATGGAGGTATGTATCAGCCCAATATCCTGATGAAATTCTAACAGGCTACTAATATTACAGCAATCTAGTATCCTCTGGAGTCTCAGGGTGGATTCATTTCTGATTCTAAGCTGTTGTGTCATATACTGTGATCAGTTAAACTGCTGTGCTTTACACAAGAGGCAGCTGCAGTTCAATACTGGGTGAAGTCCCTGCTTCCAGGAGGAATGCACCCAAGGAGTAGCACCTCTGCCCCTAGACCCCTCATTTGTGGAGTGCCACAAGGATCATTTCTCTCTCTGGTCCTATTTAACATCTACATGCAGCCACTAAGTGAACTGGTCAGATGACACAGACTCAAATGCCAACACTATGAAGTTAACATGCAACTCTACCTATCCTTCACTTCATACAAGCGATACCACTACCACCGAGATGGCCCAGTTCTGGGATGTGATCAGCTAATGGATGAACACTTGCCCGGTGAAGCTAAACCCCAGAATGATGGAGGTGATGCTGGTGGCCAGAGGAAACCATTCTGAAGAGCCTGCAGCCCTGGTGCACTCTCCTTCGGGCTGATAGGATGCACGCACAGTCAAGTGAGTCTGTACTTTAGGAGTGTTCCTGGGTCCCTCGCTGACACTAAGCTCTCACATAGCAGCACCAGTGAGTAACAATTTCTACCATCTCCAGTTGGCGAGGAGACACCAACCCATCTTGTGTATGATGACCCGACTTTGGTCATACACGCCTTTTTGGCCTCAGATCTGGGCTACAGCAACACGATATACCTGGGCAGGAAACCATCACCCTTAGGGAAGGGTAATTAGTACAGCAGAGGTTCTCAAACTGGGGGTCAGGACCCCTCAGAGGGGTCACAAAGTTATTACATGGGGGGTCACGAGCTGTCAGCCTCCACCCCAAAACCCGCTTTGCCTCTAGAATTTATAATGGTGTTAAATATATTTAAAAGTGTTTTTAATTTATATGGGGGGTCGCACTCAGAGGCTTGCTATGTGAAAGGGGTCACCAGTACAAAAGTTTGAGAACCACCATAGTGCAGAATGCTCCTCAGTCACACAAAACTACTGCAAGCACATCCCACCTGTCCTCCACTCCCCACATTGACTTACCACAGAATATCCAATCAAGTTCAAGGTCCTTTTCTTCAGGGCCCTCCATGGCCTCAGCCAAGGGTATCGAAACAAATAAATCAACTCACTCTCCAGCATGAAGACCGTGGCCTAATAACTGTGCTCCTCAAGCATGATGGAACTTTTTACCACAACGGCAAAGTCAGTCCGCGCAGGAGACAGAGCTCTCTCAGGGGCCAATCCAAGACTGTGGAATGAACTCCCACAAGTACTAAGGGCCGTCATAAACCTCACTACTTTCCACTCCAAGCACAACGGGCATTTCTTGGACTTGCCTCTCCAATATCAACACAGAACAGAGTGTACGTTTGAAAAAAAATGCCCAAAAAACCAAACTGTACCAAAACAAAAAACCTCCACTGCATGCACAACTCTCCCCCTAGAGAGAGGGGAGAGAATGAACCACGGAAAACACGTTAGCCATGTCACTGAATGCACTACTGGAAGGTGCTCAGATATGCTAATGAGGACAGTATAAGATCCTGTATAGAACTGAATAGTAATTTCTATATAGCCTATAAAGCTTCTTGGGATCTCTGGATGACAGGAAGTGTATACATCAAGTTATAATTATCAAATAGTGCATTTTGGAACTGGCCATGAAAAAAAAAATCAACATCTGAATCCAGGGGATGCTAAATTTGACACCAATAAAGCTGCAGATAAAGTAATATTTTACCATATTTGTAAATCCAGTGATATTTCAAATTATGTCTAAATTAAAACATTCGCTATTTGCATATTCACTCACCTATACTGACACATTTGACAAGAGAAAAAACAAAGCACCACTCATGATTGTGCACTCCCCCTCCCCCCCCACAAAGGAAACGTGTTTTACAAATCAATCTGAACACATGGCAGAAATGCAGTATTAAAACCTACACAAATACGCATACACATACCCCTTTCCGAGAGCTCCTCTCAAAGCTACAGTGCCTGTCCTTCGAGATCTGAAAACTGCCATTAGCCTATTCTGTTCACACCAGCAGCCTGGGTAGAATAGATCATGGCTTGAAAAAAAAAAAACTTACAGGACATCTACCCAGAGAGGCTGATATGAAAAATGCTCCTCCTCCAAAAGGGGTCCAAATACAGTGCCTTAGTGAGAAAGTGCCAAACTCCTGTGTGCTGAGAGGGAGGTCAGCTAGCAGTATGAACACTAGCACTTTCCCCAATAGCCGCTGTGAAGCTGACAATTCTGGACAGTTTCGCTCTGCTGACAGGGCACCAACGCTTTTTGCAAACTAGGGCTAAGAGCCCCGGTGACATTTAAGGATCATTCGTGGTGCAGAAATCCTAAATTCAGGCAGAGCTCTGCCAAAGCAGAATTTATTCCACATTCCAGCATCATGCTGCAAATTCCCCAAATAGGAGTACAGCATAATAAATGCTGCTGTGACAACGATCTGATCCATACACAAGTTCGCACTCAAACATTTGACCACGTGCTTATCCATCCGCTACAGCCAGCATGTACTGTCTTTTGCAAATAAACAAAGGGAGACCATTACCAGAAACTAAATCTTTTCTTTAAAGGCACTCAGGCAACAGAATGGCCACTTCTGCTTTGAAAAGCCCCGTAATCCTAAAAGACACATCCAACTCCAGTTGAGATGTCAACACGCTGAAGTAATCCATACAGTAGGTCACCCACATAGGGGAGGGGGTGGGCTGAATGAAACCAGGTCACATGATCAGAGGCAAGACAAGCACGGTCAACGACTAATCCCCTTTAAACCATTCCTACAGTTTGCTGGCAAACAGGATTTTTGTGCCTGCACAGAGATAGCCTACTAGAATTCAGAGTACATACCACAGCTGTGAGCCAAGCAAAATGGCAGAGCTGCTGCCCAGTCTCTCTCTCTCTCTCTCATACACACACACCCTATTAACTATCACCTCAGCAACAAAAAGAAAGGAGGCACCCGTTAGCGGTCCACAGAACAAAAGCTTAGCTGAGGTGAAGCAGGGAGAGCACTGAATTTTTAAGTAGCTGGCCTGCATGAATCTTGCAAACAAAGCTCCTAGTAGGGTGACCAGATAACAAGGGTGAAATATCGGGATGGGGGTGGGAGATAATAGATGCCTATATAACATAAAGCCCCGAATATCAGGACTGTCCCTATAAAATTGGGCTATCTGGTCACCCTAGCTCCTAACGACTTGCTTCTCTTATACATTAACAACAAGGAGTCCGGTGACACCTTAAAGACTAACAGATGTATTTGGGCATAAGCTTTCGTGGGTAAAAACCACTTCTTCAGATGCGTGGAGTGAAAGTTACAGACTCAGGCATTATATACTGACACATGAAGAGAAGGGAGTTATCTCACAAGTGGAGAACCAGTGTTGACAGGGTCAATTCGATCAGGGTGGATGTAGTCCACTCCCAATACTTGATTAGGAGGTGTCAATTCCAGGAGAGGCAAAGCTGCTTTTGTAGTGAGCCAGCCACTCCCAGTCCCTATTCAAGCCCAAACTAATGGTGTTAAATTTGCAAATGAATTTTAGTTCTGCATGTTTCTCTTTGACGTCTGTTTCTGAAGGTTTTTTGTTCAAGTATAGCTACTTTTAAATCTGTTATAGAATGTCCAGGAAAGTGTTCTCCTACTGGCTTTTGTATGTTACCATTCCGTATGTCAGATTTGTGTCCATTTATTCCTTTATGTAGGGACTGCCTGGTTTGGCCAGTGTACATGGCAGAGGGGCATTGCTGGCACATGATGGCATATATCACATTAGTAGACGTGCAGGTGAATGAGCCCCTGATGGTGTGGCTGATGTGGCTGGGTCCTCTACAGAGTAGGCAACGAGGTTTGCTATAGGGATTGGTTCCTGGGTTAGTGTTTCTGTGGTGTGGTGTGTAGTTGCTGGTGAGTATTTGCTTCAGGTTGGGGGGGCTGTCTGTAAGCGAGGACTCCCTTCTCTTCATGTGTCAGTATATAATGCCTGTATCTGTAATTTTCACTCCAGGCATCTGAAGAAGTGGCTTTTTACCCACAAAAGCTTATGCCCAAATAAATCTGTTAGTCTTTAAGGTGCCACCGGACGCCTTGTTGTTTTTGTGGATACAGACTAACACGGCTACCCCCTGAAACTCTTACACATTAGCATGCTTAAAGTTTTAAAAAGGAGATGTAGCACAGACTGGCTATAATTGTTTATATGTCAGCTCTAAGAGGCTCCAATCATCACAATTAAACTGTGGCAGAGCCTAGGGGCCCAATCAGAGGCCAGGGCCACATTGTGCTAGGAGCTATACAAACATATAGTAAAAAAATCCCTGCCCTGAGGCGCTTACAATGTAAGAATAAGGTAAGAGTCCACGCATGAATACAAAACACAAGGTAATGGCGAGAAAATATTAGTCAGTGTGATGACCAGCAGCCACAACACGCCAGCCACCTAATCACTGTCAATTTTTTATCGTCATCCCAGCAGAGGAGAGTTTTAATGAGGGATCAGAACCCCATTTGTCAGCCCCGTATATGCGTGATGAAAACATGGCCCCTACCCAAAGGGGTTATAGACTAACTTTAAGAGGAGACACCGCAGGGGAATACGACAAAGAGACAGAGGGGAGTGCAAGAGGACAGACTAGAGTAGCGCAATAAGCTGTGTTGCCCGTTGTTGACCCCAGCAGCTAATCAATGTTTGGGGCCCTGGGTATGCTCCAGTTGGAAGTAGAAATTGGTGACAGTCAAGTATTTCTTTGATGCAGTTTTGTTTATTTACAATGAATGTACTAAGGGCATGTCAACAGAGCAAGTAGACACCCGTGGCCAGCCCACACTAGCCAAATCAGGCTCGCAGGGCTCAGGCCGGAGCCTGGGCTCTAGGACCCTGCAGGTTGGGAGGGTCCCAGAGCTCAGACTCCAGCCCAAGCCCGGCAGTCTACACAGCAAGAAACAGTCCTGCAGCCCGAGCCCCGCAAGCCCGAGTCAGCTGGCACGGGCCAGCCGTGGGTTTTTCTTTGCTGTGTAGACTTAGGCTATGGCTACACTGGTGCTTTACAGCGCTGGAACTTTCTCGCTCAGGGGTGTGAAAACCCACACCCCTGAGCGCAGCAAGTTACAGCGCTGTAAAGCGCCAGTGTAAACAGTGCCCCAGTGGAGGTGGAGTACCTGCAGAGCTGGGAGAGCTCTCTCCCAGCGCTGGCGCCGCGACCACACTCGCACGTCAAAGCGCTGCTGTGGGAGCGCTCCCGTGGCAGCGCTTTGAAGTTTTGAGTGTAGCCACGGCCTTAGAGCAGATCCTGTCTCTCAGAATGCAGGAGGAATCAAATCGCAAAAAAACGCTTCTTTTGTTCACAGCATGAAGAACACATTTTTAGCCTGCAACCCTGCCCCAAAAACCTCTCCCCAGGTTTCTTCCAGGGCCAGACACCATGCTTTCAGCGGCTCCTTCTGTCTATCTCTCCCAGTTTTGGTCTGTTTTACATTCTCATTCTTTCATTCACAGTCACACCCTACCCAAAACAATACTCAGGGAAAGCTCCTGGGCCGGTTCACATACTCCTTTTTTATTTTAGGTGAGGCACTGTGATTATCCTTACACTTATGTTAATTGAAAGGCGTGTTCACATCCATCAATCTCAGATTTTACCTCAACCTATAGCAAACTCATAACAGCTGTATTCAGAGCACACCGGGTGTTTAACCACTGCAGTGTGCTTTGTAGTTGCAGCTAGCTGTGATCTAGTAGCCACTTGTTCTACGTCTGGACTGAATTGCCTGCCAAAGCTGTCGCCTCCATTTTGACTGGAAACTGTGTTCTTCTTTACTTACTGTCCTAACAATTGCCACATGGCTTGGATGTATTTCAGTCCAGAGGTCATAGAATCATAGAATATCAGGGTTGGAAGGGACCTCAGGAGATCATCTAGTCCAACCCCCTGCTCAAAGCAGGACCAATCCCCAACTAAATCATCCCAGCCAGGGCTTTGTCAAGCCTGACCTTAAAAACCTCTAAGGAAGGAGATTCCACCACCTCCCTAGGTAACCCATTCCAGTGCTTCACCACCCTCCTAGTGAAATAGTGTTTCCTACTATCCAATCTAGACCTCCACAACTGCAACTTGAGACCATTGCTCCTTGTTCTGTCATCTGCCACCACTGCGAACAGTCTAGATCCATCCTCTTTGGAACCCCCTTTCAGGTAGTTGAAACCAGCTACCAAATCCCCCCTCATTCTTCTCTTCTGCAGACTAAATAAGCCCAGTTCCCTCAGCCTCTCCTCATAAGTCATGTGCTCCAGCCCCCTAATCATTTTTGTTGCCCTCTGCTGGACTCTTTCCAATTTTTCCACATCCTTCTTGTAGTGTAGGGCCCAAAACTGGACACAGTACTTCAGATGAGGCCTCACCAATGTCAAATAGAGGGGAATGATCACGTCCCTCGATCTGCTGGCAATGCCCCTACTTATACAGCCCAAAATGCCGTTAGCCTTCTTGGCAACAAGGGCACACTGTTGACTCATATCCAGCTTCTCGTCCACTGTAATCCCTAGGTCCTTTTCTGCAGAACTGCTGCCTAGCCACTCGGTCCCCAGCCTCTAGCAGTGAATGGGATTCTTCCGTCCTAAGTGCAGGACTCTGCACTTGTCCTTGTTGAACCTCATCAGGTTTCTTTTGGCCCAATCCTCTAATTTGTCTAGGTCCCTCTGTATCCTATCCCTACCCTCCAACATATCTACCACTCCTCCCAGTTTAGTGTCATCTGCAAACTTGCTGAGAGTGCAGTCCATGCCATCCTCCAGATCATTAAT
>NW_020664420.1:8369615-8428370 GCF_002925995.2 Terrapene triunguis | reverse complement strand
ATCATAGAAGGCAATTAGGTTAGTCAGGCATGACTTGCCCTTGGTGAATCCATGCTGACTGTTCCTGATCACTTTCCTCTCCTCTAAGTGTTTCAGAATTGATTCCTTGAGGACTTGCTCCATGACTGCATTTCAATGCCAGGTGAAACATTCCTATATCTAAGTTTGTGTATCACCTCGGTTCACCAAGCCCTTTGAGATCCAGCTGGGACAAAAAAGCTGCTATTTAAATGCAATATTTTATTATTCCACCAGACTGCTGACAAGAACATTCATTCACTTTGGGACCGATCACGGTTTCACCCCTTGCAGTAAGCTCTCATGCAGGACTGATGGTTTTATTTACCAGGAGAGCTCAGACGAGACTCATTATTTTTGTGTCCTTACGTCAGAGAGAATTTAGTGCCGGTGCCAGAATGACTGAAATGCTCTATGTACCCAAAGAACAAATATGGCACCAGCCCAAACTGTCTCAAATGGCCCCCTCTAGACCCCTAAATCCAATCAGTCCTTGGCTTCTTAGCTAAGAGTGCCAGCAAGTGCATCTATGACCAGTTACATGGAATGAGACTCCACCTCATTTCACATAGGCAACAACTTTTACTCAACTGACCCAACGGGATTGGAGTTGGCAACCCAAAGCGACATTCAGGCAGCACAATGACGAGTGGATATAAAAGACTAGACAGGGGCCAAGAGCTCCCATTGCCAATGCCTTGAGCCACCCACTTTCTGATACCCTACTCTCAACTAAGTAGTGGACACGAGGCAGCAAAGCATGGAGGGCCCGCTCCTGCTGTTCCTGCACACCCCGGAGTCTCACTGCAGGCAAGCAGGTGCACAAGAAATGAAGGATGAAGCTTGTGCTTTCATCCAGGGTCTGGTAGCTGTTCTGAGCGCATGACCGATTAAAAACAAACACACATGCGGACGTCACCGCATCTGCGAAAGGAATTCAAGCGTTAAGAGACACTGCCCCCAGCCAGCAAGATACATCAGACTTCTCACTTCACTTCCTAGCATCCTGCTGTTCTTCCTTTGTAACAGCACTAGTGCATCAGGTGAGAATGGGACCGAAGGAGAGACATGAACAGCTGGTTGCCTGCAGGGAGAGGAGGGCTAGTTACAGAATCAGAACTCAGCCCTGCTGTTTGTCTACATCTGGAAAATGTGTCAGCATTTTAAAAGCACTGATGCAAGTCTACCCATGGCAGATGTAGTGGAGACAGGGTGCAGGAACTAGTCAGAAGAGGTCTAGATGCCAGAGTGGTAAAAATTCCTGGTTGCACTTATTCTCAGGGCGGATGCACAAAAAGCCTGGCTCTCCACTGCTTTGAAGTTCATGTATTTATATGCACCTGTGCGAAATATCCCCAGGCCCCCACTCAGAAGGACAGTGGACAGCCAGCATAGCCAGCCCAAAGTATCTAACTCAGTGGAGCCATTAGAACCAAAAAGTTACAGAGCAGCACTTTCACGCAAAGCACACTCCTTTTTCGGGAAGTTCTGAGCATCGCCCAAAACACAATCCTAGGCCAGATGTGGTTTTTATTACCCAGACAAAGCTGGCTGAAATCCATCAACTAGTTCTGGCGATATTTTCAGAAGACACTACAACAACCACAGAAGCTGCAGCTGGGAGGGAAATTTCAGGCAGTTCACGCCTCACCGGGCTGCTTTCGAACACCAGCATAATACAGTGTGTGTCTGTGCGTGCGCATGTTCTCTTTGAGTCAAATTCTGGGCAGACAGACACCCCTGCTGTGACACCACACTGAGATCTGAATACAAGTCAGAACAGAATTTGGCCCATTATACATTTATACTGCACTCCTTCTTCCAAAGCGTGGATGGCGGAGAAAAGAGGAGGACATAGCCAAAATAATAGCCCAGAGTTCTACAGTGCATCCTCACATCTTCTAAGGGGCCTACGGAGATTACAGGCTTCAGCACACGATGCTCCATATGGATTATTATTATTTGCATTATGGCGCTGCCTCCGGGCCCTAACAGGATCAAAGCCTCACTTTGCTGGGCACTGGGCAAACACAGGGGTTTCCCTCTGCAGCTGCCATAAAGTCTGCACCACAAGCAGCTGCCACCACTTATTTCCCCACATGTATAAGAAAGAAGCTAGGCAGAGCTAAATGAAGCGCAGAACACTGGATCCCTCAGGGTAAAGAAACTGCAAGTATTTGTGCTGCTACATTGATTGCCCAAGAGATCCCTGATTTTGATTAATAAAAAGTAAATGAAGCAGCTCAGCAGAATAAGCTTTAGTGGATGGGAGAATAGGAGAGAGGCTTTTATTAATTAAAACCTAGTATAGATTACAATGGCTGTAACACTTTCTACTTCAGCAGTGTTAATATTTCAGCTAGCTGGTTAGGGGAACAGTGTGCCCCTGCAAAATATTTGGGAGATCTCACTGTATTAAAGATATGTATCATTGTGGTCCAGGGACAGCATGTAATTCATGGAGGAAGGTGACCACAGCTTTCCAGGAACTAAGAACAGTTTGGGGGGGGATGGGAGGGAGGTGATTAGGCAAATTCACTCAGGTTGTAATACCTCCCGAGAGGTACCACCATCCCTACCTGCAAAGGCTCACATATACTGGTTCAAACTGGATTCTCCAGAGACCAACAGACAAAAAAAGAACTTTTGGATAAATAGCCTGAGTGTAAACGGACTCAGTGCCTTCTTGCTGGTTCAGCAAACAGACAGAACCTTCTATCCAAAGGAGGGGCCCAATTCTTCCAAGGGTTGGAAGGACTTTGACCTACTCGGGCCACATAAAACTGATGGGTGATCTCTGGTACGCTTTTAACATGTGCATAGGAACTTTCATTGTTGTTAATGTTTACTCTGCAATGCTTTCACCTTAAGAATAAATGTGCTTGCTTATAAAGGGCTGCGTGGTAACGCCTAACTGTTGGCAATACACTGTTCATAATCTTTGAAAAGAAAGCAAAGCACAGATGCTGGCCTGTTGGGAATATCACAGTGCAGGCAGGGAACTGTGCAGCCTGGAAAACACCCAGTCAGGAGGGAGGGAGACACAGGTGTCTACCCCCGGGAGGTGACAGTTTAGGATTCAAGAGCCTGGCATGGGTGCCCTTGAAGGCCCACAGAGAGGGAATAAAGGTGTAGTTTCCCTGAACTGTGACAATCATCCCTACAGAATTGATGCTTTGTGCTGATGTTTGGGTAATCTGCAGTCTCTGGCCCTCAGGAGGAGCCACTGGCCAGTTGAGCAGGACAATGGTGCATCAAGGACCATCCCAACTAGGCCAGTCACACAATACCACCTCCCCTTGCAAGGCCTCCCAGCATGCCCAGTACCACCACTCTCAAAGTACTTCAAGTCCCCTGCATCCCAACCTAAGCCAGCCCACTTTGCCTTCCCAATATGCACTTAGAAACCCAGTCACTCTGCAAAGTAGTGATGTGTACCTTAATGCAGCTCAGCATTCAATGCAGAATAAATCACAGGCAACTGTGAATTACAGAGCTGGAATGCCACTGTGAGATTCAAGGAACAAAATCAATCAGGAGAACGAAGCCAGAGATTGCTTATTGTTTTATATAGTCCTTGGGTCTGGTAATGCAAACAGATTGGGGAAAGGTCAAATCTACCTTTAGAAAGGGTGCATTCTGACAGCACCCCTTTCCCTCTTCATCACCTTGTAAAGCAAGCAGATGAACAGTTCAGACTTCACAGCCCAAACTGCAATTCTTATGTAGAACCATTGCCTTTGGAAAGACATATCCTGCAGCACAACTGGAATTTATAATCCACAAAACAAGAGCTGTGCAAGACACACAGATATTTTCACACATTTGTATACATTTCCCCTTCTGACGCCAAGTCATCTTTATTGGTTCCTTCTATAAATGCCGGTTCTCGCACCTGCCTAGCCTCAGAATTTCTGCTGTGAGTTTGGAAGGGAGGAGGGCTAGTGACAGAATCAGAACCCAGAGCTGGACTTAACAGTTGGGCCCTACTTCTATGATGGGCTGAGCCCGAATCCCAGATGCGAACCCCCATTTTTTTCCCTTGGGGAGGGGAGGTTAAAAATCCAAATTCAAATTTCATGGCTTATGCCCATCTCTAGTCACAAGAGAGCTAGGTCACTGCTAGATCCAGGTTACAGAACTTCATGGATCACTGGCCCAATCTGGTACAGCAAATCCCACGTTCCTGTGTCAAGACAACATACCCTCCATCAGAAGATTATTCAAAAGAAAGAGAGCCAGACTACAGTCTATTTTTATTTATTCACAGATTCATAGATCTAGAGTCCTCCCAAACCTTGACTAGAATAGGAAACACATTGCAAAAATACTGAGCTGCATGCAGGGTTCATAGATTCATAGATTCATAGACTTTAAGGTCAGAAGGGACCATTATGATCATCTAGTCTGACCTCCTGCACAACGCAGGCCACAGAATCTCACCCACCCACTCCTGTAACAAACCCCTAACCTATGCCTGAGTTATTGAAGTCCTCAAATCGTGGTTTAAAGACTTCAAGGTGCAGAGAATCCTCCAGAAAGTGACCTGTGCCCCACGCTGCAGAGGAAGGCGAAAAAGCTCCAGGGCCTCTGCCAATCTGCCCTGGAGGAAAATTCCTTCCCGACCCCAAATATGGCGATCAGTTAAACCCTGAGCATGTGGGCAAGACTCACCAGCCAGCACCCAGGAAAGAATTCTCTGTAGTAACTCAGATCCCATCCCATCTAACATCCCATCACAGGCCATTGGGCATATTTACCTGCTAATAATCAAAGATCAATTAATTGCCAAAATTAGGCTATCCCATCATACCATCCCCTCCATAAACTTATCAAGCTTAGTCTTGAAGTCAGATATGTCTTTTGCCTCCACTACTCCCCTTGGAAGGCTGTTCCAGAACTTCACACCTCTAATGGTTAGAAACCTTCGTCTAATTTCCAGTCTAAACTTCCTAATGTCCAGTTTATATCCATTTGTTCTTGTGTCCACATTGGTACTAAGCTTAAATAATTTCTCTCCCTCCCTGATATTTATCCCTCGGATATATTTATAAAGAGCAATCATATCTCCCCTCAGCCTTCTTTTGGTTAGGCTAAACAAGCCAAGTTCTTTGAGTCTCCTTTCATAAGACAGGTTTTCCATTCCTCGGATCATCCTAGTAGCCCTTCTCTGTACCTGTTCCAGTTTGAATTCATCCTTCTTAAACATGGGAGACCAGAACTGCACACAATATAAATTTAATGTGGATGAGATGCGTGAAACAACTGCAAGTCAACATTTAAAATCTGCACAGTTCCTTTCAGGGGACACTACTGCAGAGCGAAGCTTTGGAAAAGTATTCACCTGCCCCATCTGGAGGATGGCAGATACCTGAAACTGAGCTGGGAACCCAAAGCTTTGCTACATTTTAGGCATTTAGGAGACTGTGGGCAAGTTTACACTACAAAATTAAGTCGACCTAAGTTACATCGACGTACAGCCACCACAGTAATTAAATCGCTTTTGCATCTCCACACTATGCTCCCAATGTCAGCGATGCGCGTCCTCACCAGGAGTGCTTACACCAATTGAACTGTCAGGGTGGGGCACTGTGGAACAGCTTCTGAAAGGCAGCAACAGTCGATGTCAGCAATGCAGTGTCTACACTGACACTGCGTCGACCTAACTACATTGACTTAATGCTATGCCTCTCGCAGAGGTGGAGTTAAGTCGGTGCAGTAGGCAAGTTATGTCAGTGGGACCTACATTTTAGTGTAGACCCTTATAGAGTTAGGTCGACGTAAGCTGCCTTATGTCGACCTAACTCTGTAGTGTAGACCAGTAGAAAAACTATAAATGCAAGATCATCCAAACTGACACTTCCATCTGAAACAAAGCCAACTTAATATACAGAATTCTTACTGATTTAGGACCCTAAAGTTAGTCAAACAGATATACACACACACATATACTTTGTTTAAGCAGGGTTACAGTTGATCTTTAAGGTCTAAAGAAAAAAGTATGTATCCCTTTTCCCCATTAAATAATAAATAAATTAATCCCCTGCGGGAATATCAGATAAGACAACTGGTCCACAGGCCGTGTGGAACTGGGAATGTCGCCTTACCTTTCTGTACCTCCGTGCCTGACCTGTTGCTGGGAGACAGTTATCAGCTGGTGGTGAGTGATTTGAGACACTTGGTTGGAAGGTGTTATGGGCTCTCTAGAAGTGCGCAGAAATAGTGGCTGGTACTTGATACTTCAAACTAAGTTGTAAAACATGCCCTGCTGCATTACTGCGGCAGGGGAATTCTTCACTGAACACAAAACACGGAGCAATATACTCAACCTATTTTAAGCTAAGAATCCTGTGTTTTCTGGTGATCTACGAGGCCTTGCTGATGGGTTTAGTCAAACTGTGGCTGGAGTCTTCCCCCTTCTGAGTGAAAACCTTCAATGTCCCCAGGTTTGTACACTAAAGAGTGAGGAACAGGTTCCCTTAGTGAACCTGTCAACGGCTGTTCCCAAGCGATCCTCCTTTGTTCTACAGCAGGGGTCTCAAACATGCGGCCCGAGTTATTTGCTGCAGACCACCAAGCTCCCCGCGCCCCCCCCCCCGTCTCCCAGTTATTTCCTGCGGCTGCCAAGCTCCCCTCATCTGCCGCCCCCCCACCCACCAGCACGCCGCATCCCTGCTCCTCTGCCTACCTCCAGGTGCTTCCCGCCGCCAAACAGCTGTTTGGTGGCGCTTAGCACTTTCCAGGAGGGAGGGGGAGGAGCAGGGAGCCGCACACTCAGGGGAGGAGGCAGAGTAGAGGTGGGGATTTGGGGAAGGGGTTGGAATGGGGGCGGGAAGGGGTGGGAAGAGGCGGGGCAGGGGCAGGGCCTCATGGAAGGGGTGGAGTGGGGGTGGGGCCTGGGGCAGCGGGGGGAGGTGTCAGTGATGCAGCCCTCGGGCCAATGTACTAGTCCTCATGTGGCCCTTGTGGTCATTTGAGTTTGAGATCCCTGTTCTACAGGGACCCTGACTCAGAGGCTGGCTAGGAACTCTGAGAGGAGCTGCTCTGGAGATCGAGTTAGTTCATATTTTATTAGCATTTTTTGAGTGAACTAAAACCATTACGCAGTAATTAAAATTGAGTTTACAAGTCCAAGCAGCTTAGAGAGATTTCTTTTCATCTCAGCGGCTCTTATCAGCACAGTTCAGGAGGAGGCTGCCTTCCGAGTCAGGCTAATCGAAAAGCTGACTGCAGTTCAGGCGTGTTTTCAAAACACAGCCGCTACCAGCACGCCTCGCACACAGCCTGGATTCCACACGACCCCATGAATCTGGGCACACGTCCCAATGCCACTCAAGACTCTCCCAGGCTTTCTCTTATTCTTCCAACCACCCCTGAGGCTGCCTACAGCTGAGCCCACGCAGGGTGACACTCCTTCACTGCTCTCTACAGGGACCCCTCTCAGTGAGCCCCGATAGTAGACAGCATGTATCCGGCAGGCTCCTCAGGACTCCTTCCATCCACAGCTTCCCAACGCTCCTTGGAAGGGAGCTAAGAGATAGGGTGCTGCATTGGGTGGGACTCAGGAGACCTGGATTTGATTCCTGGCGCTGCCACTGGCCTGCTGGGTGACCATGGGCAAGTCACTTCTCTCCTTGTGCCTCAGTTTCCCTATTTGTAAAATGGGGATAATGACACTGACCTCCTTTGTAACGTGCTTTGAGATCTAAAGATGAACATACTAAGTATTGTTATTGATAACTACAAGGGAAGATGAATGGACAGAGGCGGGGGGAAGAAAAGTGAAGCCAACAGGGACAGAGTAGGGAGGAGGAGGGAAGTTATGGGGCATACTGTGAGTAAGAGGGCGAGGAGGAGTGGGTCAGAGCAGTGATGGTCTCCATTGCATTTTTTTATTGTCCCTTGTTTTAGGGCTGCATGTCCCCCATTACACCTCTTTGTCTGAGGTCAGCATCCCCCAATACAACACTGTGAGGCAGAATTTCCAAAAAAGCAATTCCTGTTTATATCTGTTATCGGGGCAGGATTTTCGTCTAATGATCAGAGCAGGATACTGGGTCCTATATGCAACTCTGCTCCAGACTTATTGTACACCCTTGGGCAAGTCACTTAACCTTTGTGCCTCAGCTTCCCCATCTGTAAAATGGCACCATGCAATACATGTTATAACTGGTTCCCTAAATCATAAGCTCTTTGGGAAAGGGACTGGCTGTTTGTTAACCCAAAGGGGTCCTGTCCGGGACTGGGGCTCCTGGGTGCCACCATGTTGGGACTGTGATGGATTTGGAGCAGCTCTGTAATAGTTGGTGAATGCTGTAAGTCAGTCTGGTCATTGGGATGTTTATTGTATGAATGCGTTGGGTTAACTCAATAGAGGGAGGCCTGGGAAAACAGGCATGAAGGTACAGATTGGCTCAAGATAAACTCCCAGCAAATACTTCAGAGTTAGCTGTTATGGGACAATGCCAAAACTATTGGCTTTGATTATTTTGCCTCCTCTCCAGCCAGCCTACAAAACCGGTTTAGGACAAAAGAACTCTGGCTGGACAAAAAGGGACCCGCTCTCAAGAAAGGTGGGTGGTTGTTTGGGGGAACAGGACAGACGCAGGGCCCCTGCTGGGGGTGTCTAGGTTACCATCTGGGGATGGCAGCCTTTAGGTAAAACAGATGTGTCCCGACTGTTGTTTTAAAACTCTCTCTCTCTACAAGCTTTGTTCCGACAGTTAAAATAAACACATTGGTTTTAAAAGGCTGTCTAGTCACTGTATTCACCCATAGTCACAGACTCCTGAAAAGAAGAACCAAAGATGCCCAAATTTAGTTGGATCTGCTGGGTAAATACTATTGATGCACAGGGTACTGTAGCCCAGGGCCTGGTCTAAGAGTGGGAGAAGCGTGAAAGTCCACCCCAGGAAAGGTACAGGCCGGAGGCCTGACACCTCGGGGGGGCGCTCACAGAGACCAGGAAGGGGACCAAGGTGCAGCTAGCCCTGTAACCACAACAATAAGTAATTACCATGATTTGGGCAGTAGGGGGAGGAATT
The DNA here is from genome assembly GCF_002925995.2 of Terrapene triunguis. NCBI lineage: Eukaryota > Metazoa > Chordata > Testudines > Emydidae > Terrapene > Terrapene triunguis. Next base: position 8,419,308 of record NW_020664420.1, on the reverse strand, counting down.
GTGAGGCTTCTATTGTTTAAGCCCTTTGATATCTTTGGGTGATCAGCCCTGTCAAAACTACAAAGACATTATTATCCTCTGTGCAATCAATCAGCCATGACAGAGCAGTGTCGCCCATGTTTCATAATCTGGAGAATTATAAAGAAAAGCCCAATAAGAACAGACCCTATTTCAGTTACGAAGGTGAGAAATTAATATACATCAGCACGTCAGCCTGCTCGGACTACTTACAAGGTCAATATGCTGCTCTACACACAGAGAGATACCTTCCTACAAAGCTCTAGCCCATCACCCTCATTCTTTTTATATTCGCCGTTGTTCATGTGAGACACTGCAGGTTCTCAAAAGTGTCTGACAAACCAGAACCCACATTTGGAAAAGCTCCTCTTCAAACTTTGCTGCGTGGGTCCACCTCCAATTCCACACAGAACGAACAATGCTAGGGTTCATTGTAGGGAAATAGCGGAGGGAAGGTCTAACTCCTTGGGGGAAGAATCACTCACCACTTCGACAAGAAGCCTGGTTTATATGTATCTTGTAAACACACCTTACGATAAGAGTCTTAAGGAACTGAGACTATTGGTGCCTTACTGGGTGCAGTATTGGACTGGGACTCAGGAAACCTAGGATCTAGTCCTGGCTTGGGCACTGGCCTGCAGGGTGACCTTGAGTGAGTCACGGCACTCCTCCGTGCCTCAGTTTCCCCATCTGTAAAATGGGGGTAATGATACTGACTTCTTTTGTCAAGATCTACTTTCTACTTTGCTTCAACTAGGTATTATTATCAAGCTAACTTGATAGTCTAAAAATCTCTTACATTAGAGGCCTCTTTAATCTAGCAGGCAAAGCAAGATGCAATAGCTAGAAGGTGAGGCTATTCAAACTGGAAATAAAACAATTTAAAAAACCAGAAAGGGTAATTAGCCACCACAGCAGTTTACTAAAGGACGTGGTAAATTCATCATCACTTGGAGCCTTTAAATCCAGATTGGGCTGTTATTCTGAAACATCCTCCGGTTCAAACACACGTTCCTGGGGCTGATAGTGTTCAATTGCATATTAGGGAAGAATAATTCCCTGCACTGCAGAAACCACATTCTATGGCCTGTGCTATATAGGATGTCAAATTAGATTATCGGGGTTGGGGGGGGGGTCCTTTCTGGCTTTACAGTCTATGACTGAAGTACTAGAGCTTATCTAAAGAATGGAGGTTCAAAAGGAGGATTTACAGGATAACCTGAAGGGTATGAATGGTCAAGAAAAGGCAATTCCCACCAAACCTTCGCATATAGTAAGTGCTTTGATGCTTCACAGGAATGATGCTGTAACTTAAATGGTTTTATGGATTTAGTGAATGGCGTGCTGGACAGCGTACCAATTACTATTGTTTGAAGTAGTCTTCCCTCACCTCCGCTGGATACTTTTTTTCTTTTTTTTTAAAGGCACTCAGAGCTCACACACAGAATGAAAAATGTTCTCAGTCTTCTGAGCTGCTAATGTTCATTCGGTCAGTGTGATCCAGAGAAGCTCATGATGGAGGAGATTTTATATCACTTCTCTCCCCCTCTCCTCCCGCCGATAGCTGAAAGCAAGCTCTCAAAGCCAATTACTTCCATCTATTTTAGATAATAATCAGTCCCTGGGATTAACGTTCAAAGTTTCAGTCCTTCCCAAGAATTAATAGAAGTTGATTTTTTTTTTCTTCCTCTGAAAAACCAAGGGGATTGAAAGAGGCAGTCTGGTGAGCTTCCCTACCCAAAATGCCAAGAGTGTAGGCAAGTACAATGCAAGATTCCCTAGCCACATCTTCCAGGGCAGTTCAACCCGCATTACTCCAGTTCTGGCTCAGAGACCATCAGTTCTTTGACACTATGCAGTATTTTCCTCCAGCGTACAGAAAGACATATGGTGCTAGGTTAAGACTCGCCTACTTCATTCCACTTGTGACCTCAGTAGCAACTGAACCCACCTCCGCTGAGGGGAAAGGCTAATGCATTAAGTCACGGTAGTACTTGACCCCTCTGCAGCAAGTCAGAATCTGAACATACCGCAACTTTAAAATTCTGCTTCGATTATCACAGTGATTAATCTTAGCAACAGTACATTGATTGAAGTTGGCGGCTCTCAGTTATAATGGGCCACACCACCTAATCCTCATAGCAATGTATCGCAGCCAATGGCTTCAGGCTACTAATGGCAGGATTTAATGGAAAATTTAACTGCTCAGCTCTGTCTGTGAAGCAAACAGACCCAAGTTTTTAGGATTCTCACCTACTGACACCTAGCACCAGAACTCATAAGAATTAAAACAGTCTCATACGAAAAATGTTTTATTAACACAAATAAAAGCTTTATTTAGTATCAGGACTCACCCCTTTCAGCCAAATCCTTAAGAGCGCTGAAATAAAAAGTTAAGAGAAAAGTCTGCAGCATTCTTCACCACCTTCACATCACGTACATCACTGTCAATACCACACTTCACTGCTCCATAAACCAATCTCATCCACCTCCAACAGACACCGAAAAGCAACAGGGGGGGTAGCTGCACTGAAATCAATGCTGGTGTAGTTAAGCACCAAAAGTAATAAATGCAGTCAAACCCAGTTACTGTGTCCTTGGAAAAGTAACATGGGACAGATTTTCAAGAGTGTTCAGGAACCAACAGCTCCCAATCCGACACTTCCAGAAAGATTTTGCAAATTAAACAACAAGCAAAAAACAAAGATTAGCAAAAGTGCTTTGAGATTCTCACACAGCAGTTGATACAGAAGTGCAGAGAGAGGTTATACTTTTATCTCACGTCCCACCCGAGCTCTGCCCTAACCCCCCATGTAGGCAGCGCTAGGTGGACTAGAGAAGCTCTCCCATTAACATAATCCACCACCCAGAGAGGCTAACTATGCCATTGGGAGAAGCTCTCAATTCTGCATAGGAGCGTCTTCAGTAAAGTGCTGTAGTGACGCAGCTGCACTGGTATAGCTGGGCCACTGTAGGGCAGTACATAAGAACAAGGCCTTAGTCTGCTGGTGTGCAGAGACCACTACCTACCATGTTGACCGATATAGTCTCATTGTTTACTTGTACTCCCCTGTCTGTATTCATCTGTTGTCTCTAGCCTTATATTCTGATTGTAAGCTCCTCAGGGCAAAGACTGTCTTTTGTTCTGTATTTGCAGAATAAGGTTCTGATCCATAAATAGGGCTCCTAGGCCCTACAATAGTACAAATAATACTTTGTGCTGTCTGACTGAAACCTTTATTTAGTGCAGACTAATGGGCATTCATACAGCATAATGAAGTGGCCATAGAAGCCGCGACATAGATTGGATAAAGGCTGATGTAGAGCCATTGCTTCTAGAATATTTACTCTGACCATGCCAAACAATGAAAACCCCACTCTGCTAATTGTATTGTTTATTCTCTCTCTCTCTCTCTCTCACACACACACACACACACACACACACACACACACACACACACACACACACACTCACTCTCTCTCTCTCTCTTAATTGGCCTTACTGTCAAGTTTTACAGGACAAGAAAAAAGTGAAGGGTTTAGAACTGTAGCAATACTGTGGTGCTGGTTTTTAAATTATCTGATACCAGCAATCCACGTTTCTATGAACCCATCCTGGTCCAATACCAATCAAGTCGTTTGGAATGAGGAAACCTGACTGCAGGCCCTGTTCCTGCAAAATCAATGGGGCTACTCGCAGTTTGTAAAATTATAATTACAAACCATGATGATTTTTGCAAGACTGGCACCTTACTGGCTTTCAGAGGGGGACCAAGGACAATTTTCAACTTGATTTGTTCTGAGAGGGAATGTGCAACGAGAAATTTAAGACGAGAACGTGCCACTCAGGCATCAGCAGCTAAAGTTTTAGAATTTTAATCGCATGGGGTTTTTGTTTTGGTTTATCTTCAGCCGAACAGAAAAAAGAAGTCAGATGTGATGCTCCCATTTTGCACACTGGTTGGAAGTGTGTCAGACTATCCATTCACTCTCAACAGTATTTCTTTTATTCCTGATGCTTTCAATTAACTTTAACATGTTGCCAACTCCCATCTTGCAATAAATTATAAATCAAAGCCTCTGAAAGAGGCCCAGCCTCTATTTGTATTTACTAGATTGGAGTCAAAAATTGTTTGCCTTCTGCTTACAGAAGACTGATGTATCAGAAAGGAAGATATTCTACTTTACCTCCCCCCAAATGAACCATTATTAAAAATGAAAGCATTTGGGCTGTGAATGTGAGCCATTCATGGCTTCGAGTCAGGCCAGCAGGAGGGCCCTAAGGAATGTTGAAAAATCAAGGCTGTCCCAGAGTTACTTCTCTGGTAGGTGGCAGACTGCAAAGGTTGTCCTGGACGCATGGGATAATCCTGCTACATGCTGGTACACAGGTTGTGTCTGGGTCAATCAATTACTCCCAAGGAAATCAATGAACATTTGGCCATAGTTCCTTGCTATATATATATATCTTACACTGTGGCATATGTAAGTGGGTGAATGAAGATTTTTTTAAAGAATTAAAAAAAATAGATCAAATTACAACTTTGAGAAACTAGGAAAGCCCCCTGGGAAAGTCAATCAGTCAGTCAGTCTCTCTCTCTCTCTCTCTCTCTCACACACACACACACACACACCTCTACAGCAGTGGTTGTCAACCTATAGTCCATGGACTATGTCTAAGATTTCCAAAGGAGTCCACACCAGCATTCAAATTTTTTTTAGGGGTCTACAAATGAAAAAAGGTTGAAAACCACTGTTCTAGAGCAACTGAAGAAACTAAAAGTCCACAATAAGCCAAAAAGGTCAAAACAAGTTACTGATTTGTATGACAGAATAGGCCATGCACTAAGTATGTCATAAGACTTATATAACTTACATACTTATGCAAAAGTTCACAGGTCCAGAACTAATGCAGCCGAGGGTGCTGAGAGAATTGGCTGATGTGATTGCAGAGCCATTGGCCATTATCTCTGAAAACTCGTGGCGACTGGGGGAGGTCCCGGACAACTGGAAAAAGGCAAATATAGTGCCCATCTTTAAAAAAGGGAAGAAGGAGAACCCGGGGAACTATAGACCGGTCAGCCTCACCTCAGTCCCTGGAAAAATCATGGAGTAGGTCGTCAAGGAATCAATTCTGAAGCACTTAGAGGACAGGACAGTGATCAGGAACAGTCAGCATGGATTCACCAAGGGCAAGTCATGCCTGACTAACCTAATTGCCTTCTATGATGAGATAATTAGCTCTGTGGATGAGGGGAAAGTAGTGGACGTGTTATTCCTTGACTTTAGCAAAGCTTTTGATATGGTCTCCCACAGTATTCTTGCCGGCAAGTTAAAGAAGTATGGGCTGGATGAATGGACTATAAGGTGAATAGAAAGCTGGCTAGACTGTCGGGCTCAACAGGTAGTGATCAACGGCTTGATGTCTAGCTGGCAGCCGGTATCAAGTGGAGTGCCCCGGGGCACGGTTCTGGGGCCAGTTTTGTTCAACATCTTTATTAATGATCTGGATGATGGGATGGATTGCACCCTCAGCAAGTTCGAAGATGACACTAAGATGGGGGGAGAGGTAGATATGCTGGAGGGTAGGGATAGGGTCCAGAGTGACGTAGACAAATTAGAGGATTGGGCCAAAAGAAATCTGATGAGGTTCAACAAGGACAAGTGCAGAATACTGCACTTAGGAGAGAAGAATCCCATGCACTGCTACAGGCTGGGGACCGACTGGCTAAGCAGCAGTTCTACAGAAAAGGACCTGGGGATAACAGTGGACGAGAAACTGGATATGAGTCAGCAGCGTGCCCTTGTTGCCAAGAAGGCTAACAGCATTTTGGGCTGCATTAGTAGGAGCATTGCCAGCAGATCAAGGGAAGTGATTATTCCCCTCTATTCGGCACTGGTGAGGCCACATCTGGAGTACTGCATCCAGTTTTGGGCCTCCCACTACAGAAAGGATGTGGATAAAGTGGAGAGAGTCCAGCAGAGGTCAACAAAAATGATTAGGGGGCTGGGGCACATGACTTACGAGGAGAGGCTGAGGGAACTGAGCTTATTTAGTCTGCAGAAGAGAAGAGTGAGGGGGGATTTGATAGCAGCCTTCAACTACCTTAATGGGGGTTCCAAAGAGGACGGAGCTCGGCTGTTCTCAGTGGTGGCAGATAACAGAACAAGGAGCAATGGTCTCAAACTGCAGTGGGGGAGGTCTAGGTTGGATATTAGGAAACACTATTTCATTAGGAGGGTGGTGAAGCACTGGAATGAGTTACCTAGGGTGGTGGTGGAATCTCCATCCTTAGAGGTTCTTAAGGCCTGGCTTGACAAAGCCTTGGCTAGGATGATTTAGTTGGTGTTGGTCCTGCTTTGAGCAGTGGGTTGAACTAGATGACCTCCTGAGGTCTCTTCCAACCCTAATCTTCTGTGATTCTATTACAACTGTAGCATGAAAAGGATCAGGAAACTTCCTCCAGTAGCCAAGAATTGCAGCCACCATTGATCTTGCTTGCTCGCTTTCTCCCAAAATCCCAGGTAGGGAAGTCTTTCTTCCCCTGACCTTCCAGTATTAACTTTAGGAATCTCAGTATATCATTTCCCCATCTCTAGTCCAATCTAGATCACATGCTCTCTGCCAAAATAAAACTGTTCCTAATGGGCAGCTGGCCCAAAAGTCATATCAGCTGGTCGGTCAGTGGCGAAGCTGAGAAAAGACTGACAATATCAAAGTTTCCCTTTAAAAGAGGTGAAATGTTATACTCTCTTTATTGCAGACTGGCTTGCTGGTAATGATTCCAGTCAAGTAGATAATACAGGCTGATCTGAAGACTTCCTGGAAGGATTGCTTGAATACATATTAGTTATAATCATGGCAAGCAGTAGTTTTCATTTCAGAAAATACTGAACAAAGGGAATGTTCTCAAATGTTTAGAGTTCATACAAGGAAACTGGCAATGTCATATTAGCAAACCTTTCCCGCTGGGTTTGTTTGACATCAATTCAGCCAGTTTCAGCAGTCTCGAGATATGGCAGAGTAATCAAGAGAGGCCACAGACACTGCTCCAGATCCATGTTTTGAGCACCCTGAAAGTTTGACTGTACTTACTTGGATTCAAGGGGTTTGCTCGGCCAGATCTGCTAGGGACAGTGGCTAGAAGCCCAGGAAGAATCAAGAGGAGGATGTGTTTCCTTCTGGTTAGTCCTGCTCCCCCGCCTCTCTCTCTCAGATTGTGTTTAGCAAAAGCCATCATCTAGCAGCTTCTGTCCTCCACTTTAGCAGCCCAAGCTCATCAGGAGCTCAAGACTCAAAACTCCCAGTAACTTCAATGGGAATTGAGGGTACACAACATCTTGCAGGATCAGGCCCTAAAGTTTTACAATTTGGATCCATTCAAAAGTGAAGTCTAATTACACTTCAAGAGCTTGATCCTGTTCCCTTTGGAGCAAGAGACAACACTATTCCCCTTGGTTTAAATGGGACCATGATCAGGGCCAAACTTCACATGAAGCTGTCTAGTAAATACATCCGGCCTGTTTCTCCATTACCTTACCCCACTGAGTAGCCATTTACGCCTGTCCAATGTAGACATGAAATACTACATTCTGTTTTGGTAGCATTTCGACACCCAGCTCTGCATAGGTGTGAACAGCTACACAAGGGGCAAGGCAAGGGAGAATCAGACATTTGTTTCGTGCAGAAAGTGCCGTATGCCATTGACAATTCTGTTATATACAATGTCCACACACTTCACAGCAGTGACGCCACCCTTTATGCAAACCCTGCTTAGCATTGTGCAAGATACAGCTCGTATGTAAGCTGGCCATTTATGCAAGGAGATGACGCCACAGAGATTGATCTATTAAAAACAACAGTATGTGGGAACTGAGAAACAAGCCTCATATTGACTGGTCTTGAGGATTTCACTTTGGGTAGTGACTTGCATTAAATTCAGGGTGGCCAAATGCTACTCAATTTTATCAACACTGGATACAGACATTTTATTTATTTATTTTTAATGACAGCCACCTGTTTCAAAGCTCCTTCTTCTTAGCTGAACGATGTCCAATAAAGTTCAAGTTAAACAGGCTGGAGAAGACAGGCTATATAAATGGGATCTAAGTGGCCAGCGATCATTTGAACCCCCTGTCAAGCACCATACATAGAGCAAGTAATTACAAATCCATCGTTCCAGCTATAGCTCTCCAGATAATCTCTTGGAAGATGAAGGATCACCTTGGTATTCTCTCCTACTTGTGGCCACTCCTCAAAATAAACCATTTTAATCTTGTTTTTGCTGTTATAGTCACCCATCCCACAACACCCAAGTCAGCCTCCTCTATTACAGGCATGTAGTGGAAATCCTACGGACTTTAGAACTATTTGTTTATTCACAACAGTCCAAATAATACCAGGCTAGGTGAGTGAAATCTATTCAGCGAACCTTTTATCTAAGAGGTAAGAAGCCCCATCAGCTTCTCTCATCTGCCTTTCAAACAGCTCAGTCCCTGGCTACTACTGTGCTGTCCGGCTTCGGTGGCACTTTCCAGGCTACCCAGTAAGCTAGTAAACTTTGGTTTAAGGCCCCACCCCCACCAACAGTGTGCTGGAAACTGTGTTACTCCAAATTGGTTGTAAACCCAGTTTAAACATGATTGAGGTTAATTCTGTTTAAACATGACCCTAGCGAGCCTGGCTGGCCAAACCATGTTTAAATGGCTTTACCCTGAACCAGTGGCTGAAACACAGTTTGCGTCCCAAAACTGTGCAAACAGGCCTTGCACTCAGTTTTCCAGGGGAGATATTTTCCTAGACTCAGTGTTGCAAATTCTCATCATTTTAAAATCACACCTCAGGGAACTTGGTGGTTTTTCTTAAAGCGCCAGCTCCTGGAGTCACGTGACTGCACAAGAACCTCAGCTTCCAATAAAAAAACAAACAAACAAAAAAAGTACTTCTCAAGCACTCATGGTTAAAGAGAGAAGCTTGGAAATGTGACCCCCTCAAAGGCTTCAAGGCAAATAAAAAATAATCTAAAACATAGTTTCTGTAAACTTCATGATTTTAAGCCAATCTCGTGATTTTTGGAAGCCTGGGGTTGGTAATACAGGAGAGTTCTACCTGCCTCCCCCACCCCACATCCACACTTTGCTCAGCTACTATTTCAGACCGCGCATCTGTAGACTCAGTAAGACAGTCCTTGCAATGGATCATATTCAGTTTTTCCTTTGCTATCATGCTGAAGCTGCTTGGGGTGGATGGGGGTAAAAAAAAAAAAAGCAAAAGGGGGAGGGGCTTAAGCTTGGGGAACTAAGTAAAGAGCTTGGATACTGCTTGCAGAGACACCAAGTATTTTTTTGTAGCATCTGCAAAACCAAATTGCAGAGGCTTCTCCCACTTCCAGTCTCTGGCCCTCCCTTGTGGATAAAAGGGAGATGGATACACTTGGTGAACTGGAGACAATCCCAACATTAAATCATTAAATCAGGCCGTACCGCTGAAAACTGGACAGGTTTCAATTTCCCTCCTGCCTCACTAAATCAGCTATTCCCACCAGTCACTCTGGAGGTACTAATCTAAAACAGCGAAGGAGATGAGCCAGTGTCACTCAGCAGCTGAGGACAGAGCCAGAAATGCTTTTAGATATTGTACCAGGGGATTCTTAGTGAGCAGGGCAAGACAACAGCCTTCAGTCACAGATATGAGGGACACCCCTCCCCACAGTATGCCTATGAAAAAAGGGGTCATAGATTCATCATCTGTCTTAAAGCCAGAAGGGACGGCTGTGATCATCAGGTGCGTAACCCAAGCCACAAAGTTTCACCCAGCGATTCCTTCATCAAGTCTATAATTCATGGCTGAGCTAGAGTGTAACATTTTAAAAGACACCCGGTCTTGATTCCCTGGCTGGCTGAGGGCGGATGAAATGGAGCAATGCCAGACATTTGGGTCTTATCTACTCTTTTGCAAGATGCACTGTTGTTAACACTGGCTCAGCTCCACCAGGTGCAGCAGTGTGGGGAGCCCCACAGCAGACTGGCCACTGGCTGTCGCTCAGCGATATATCAAAGGTGGGTGAAACACCAGCAGCCTGTTTGCACCAGAGCTCCCGCCATCAGGACAACTGGTGGAGCTGCGCCAGTGCTAGCAACAAGGGGATGTTTTAAGGGGAAAAAAGCCTAGTGCAGACTGGTGAGTGGGTAGGACAGGTCCCGCTCTGTGCCCGATCCACAAAGCACAGGCGTTTGTTACAGCCCCAGCTAGAGAGCGTTAGTTCTTTAGTACAAGCTGGGGAGACTCATGCGTTTAGCTCTAGAGGTTCCCGATTCAATGCCCGGTGTGTTGGCCAAGATGGCAGCCATCATTAAAGCTGGTCGGGAAATACTTGCTGAACAGGTTTTCCAGCAGAAAATGCAGATTTGTCAAATTGGGAACTTTTCACGGGAAGGTGCCAGTTTCAACAAAACTATGGAATTACGGGGAGCAGAAATAAAAGACACAACCCAAAAAAGCAAATAACCGGTAGCCTGGTTGTTAGGGCATTCCCCAGGGACTTGAATTTTGGCCTCCCACATCCCTGTGAATGCCGGGATACTGGCTAGTTTGGGTCTCTCTGGCTAGTTTTTCAATGAAATTTAGAAAGGTCCTGGGCTTCGTCATGATGCGCAATGAGAAACTTTTCAGTATTTCAAAACGTTCTTCAGGACAGGAAAACCATTTCCTGCCCAACTCTCGACATCACACATGTACCCTTTCCAATGCTCATAGACTAATATCCCATTCCTTCCATCTCCCTGAGTCACCCAAGTACTGACCCAGGCCATTCGTATTTAGCTCCTAAATTTTCTTTTATGTCAGCCCCCAGAACACTTTCATCAACTGCTATTCTCTGAACTCCCTGCTGCTTATCACCCACTAGCATTAGAAATGAATAGCCGGGGTATTTATTTAGAATCAGAATAGACTACATCTTTATTATCTTAATTAGCTGATCAAATACAGTTTCTCGGCTGACATTGCTCCTACCCAATGTTTTAATTAATGTATATATAAAAGAGATCTAATGTGTTCCAACTATAGTTTATATACCCTGGAGAATAATGCTATTAGTATTAATTCATGTTCCTTTCTGTGACCTGAGAAGGGAGGAGCAGGAATCGGGGTGGATGAATAAAATGAAAGAAGGATGGGATAAATGGATGAAATTAAGCAAAGGTGCTGGAACTAGGAGTACTGGGGGTGCTACCACACCCCCTGGATTGAAGTAGTAGCAACCACCCAAATACATGGTTTCCGCCTTCAGCACCGCCACTATAAAAAACTGTTCCAGCACCACTGAAATTAAGTGAACAATTTAGGCTGAGATTTATTGGCCTGAGGAATAATCTGCCAAGGAAAGTGACATAAATCCCATTGCTTGGTGCATTTCAAGTTAAACTGGAAAAAACTCCAGTCATAATAACAACAAAGAACAACAACTTGTAACAGTCCTACAGTGGCAGAGGATAGATCAAATAACTTAACAGATCTCTTCTCTCCTCAGTTATAGGCGAACCTGGTAGGTAATCTTAACTATAGGTGTTGCTAACATTTTTCCTTACATAAAACATATTGGACAGCAAATGGTCTCTTGTAGATTTATGGTTTGATTAGATTGTTTTAAAATATAAAAATAGATCTCCTAACAGAAGCAGGGAAAACACAAACAATGTTGCTAAAACATTTCCAATTCATCACCAACTTCTTCAGACATTTCACTACACCTCACCTACTCCGCGCAAATATTTACAATAGCTGTTGAGAGGCCTCCAGTTAAGAAGACTGTCACAATATTAGCCTTTACCTTATATCCAAACAAGCTGAAAGAACAATATACAGTAAAGCTTTATTTTGCTGACAACAGAATCGCACACAACTCTTCTGAGATATTCTAGGGGTCACAACTGGATCAAGTAGGTAAAGCAATGCCTATTCCATCCCCATTATAAGAAATGTGGATGTGTTTGATTTAGGGCCATAAAAGTTATTTTGGGGAAAGAGAAATTGACACAGATTTTAAAACTAACAACAGGACTGATTTTCTTGTTTTTTTAAGGGGGAAAAAACATCCCATGTATCTGGCTTATGGCCCAGCAAAATTCAGGGTTTGCGTCTGGGGATATTTATCTTCAAGCAAAGGTTTTGGAAGCCCCTCAACCTACAGCACTGTCTGAACACTCAGTTGTGTCAAGCTGGGATTTGATTTTACTCTAAATATCTCTCAGGCCCATTCCAACCATTAGTTGTAAAGCACTAGGAGTCTCAGTCATGGACCAGGAACCCATTGCGCTAGGCGCTGTACACACAAGAGACAGTCCCTGCCCCAAGGAGCTTACAAGAGGAAAAGTGCAATAAGTGCCAAGTATTATTACTTTATTTCTCTGAGCAGCCCATAAACTCTTTCCATATTCTATTCAAAGAAACGAGGCTGGGTTTTGGAGCATGCCAGACAAGCTTCCAGGTTGGGAGAACAGTCAGCTTGTACCTAATTCACTTTTTTTTTTTTTTAAACACAGTAATTATCATCAAGTGGACCCCCTACAATAATTTAATTGCTCAATGTACCATCCTCCAGAACAATGGTTCTCAACCACGGGTACAGGTACCCTGGGGGTATACAGGGGTCTTCTGGGGGTACATAAACTCATCTAGATATTTGTCTAATTTTACAACAGGCTATATAAAAAGCACTAGTGAAGTCAGTACAAACTAAAATTTCATACAATGACTTGTTTATACTGCTCTATATACTATATACTGAATTGTAAGTACAATATTTATGTTCCAATTGATTTTATAATTCTATGGTAAAAATGAGAAAGTTGGCAATTTTTCAGTAATAGTGTGCTGTGACACTTTTGCATTTTTAGGTCTGATTTTGTAAGCAAGTAGTTTTTAAGGGAGGTGAAACTTGGGGGTACGCAAGAGAAATGAGACTCCTGAAAGAGGTGCAGTAGCCTGGAAAGGTTGAGAGCCAGGGCTGCAGAATGAAACGGTTCTAGCCCAGGCTGCAGTTATGGTCAGACCTTCTAAGAACAAGCTGGACACTCCTGCAACGTTCTTTGGCAGCAACTCTGCAAACCCCATCGCTGCACCTTTGCCCAGAGCGCAACTGAGGAGAGTCCTACCACTCTCTCAACTACTTGCTTCTAAGGTGTAGGAAATTTAACCCCCCCTTTCTAAACTAGGCACGTCTTTAAGAGAGTGGCAAGTAAAGCAATGGGATGACTCAGGATCCCACTGAAGAGAAGGGCCATTTGGGGCCTGGAGTTTAGACCAGAGCTTTCCCAGTGATGGAAATATTTAAAGCTGATGGTCCCTCCCTCCCTGCACTGCCCCTTCAAAACACCCTGCAGCTGCTCATTGTTACATTAGCTTTTGTATGCAAACAACACGCAGCTCAGCAATTCCTTTTCATTAGATCAGGATGCTGCAGCATGTGGGGCAAATTGGGCACCCAAAAATCCCTGGACATTTGGTTAAACCTTGATCAGTGTGCGTCTACACAGCACATGCACCTGTGCATTATTTCAACAGACCCTCTCGCACATGAGCCTTCATGTCAGCAGGGTAACCTCACAACAGCAAAACGTGCAGATTAGACAGACTCTTACTCAACAAATACAGCAGCAGCAACCAGAGGTGGACAACACAAAGCACAGGGCAAACCCAAAGAAGCATGACTGTGCAACCAATATCAAAGAGGAGAGATTGAGTCACTTCCTACTCCAGTGTCCAAAACACAAAGGAGTGCAAGGAAAACACTTCTTCAAGCTACCAGAAAGGAATCAAATTTCTCTTAAAAAAGGAGGAAGAGCACTGGATGTAAGACAGGGAGAAAGGGAACAGACAGAAGAGATAGCATCACCCTATCTGGCAGCCTGCCACCAAATCAGGAACGGATATTAAAGGCCCAGGATTTCAAACTCCAAGCACACTGCAAAACCGTAGCCTGGGCAGATGCTTCCTGTATTGTTTCTACCTCTGACAGAGACAGAGTTCCTCTGTCCCCACTACACTCTGGCAATGTTCACACAGCTTGTCCCCTCGGGAGTATTTTGAATTGCAGTTTATAGTGGAGTATGCAGTGCTGCCCTCTCTTCTCCGTGCAGCATTGTCACCTTGGACTGCTGTCAAGGTGGCAACACTGTGAATAAAGTCCAGACAACTGGGGGGGGAGAAACGACGCAACTTTGTCAGTTCAAAGGGTGATCATCAGATGGCTTTGATTACTGCTGAGGCAAGTGAAGCAGCTGGCTTGGCAGCTCCTTGCTGTACAGCCGTTTCTGGAAGTCCTGCAGCGAGCACACGCAGATGCCTCCCAAATACTGCCCAAAAGGACACTCCTACGTGAACAAATCCCCATGGGAAATGAAAGAGGCGATGCTCCCTGCCTTTGGGGCTCTGTACACCTCCTCTGTATTTACACTTTTCTGCAAGGACAACGCTTGTGTGGACATGGACGGACACAGTCCGGCCTACTGAAAAAGTCTCAACCCAGCTTCTGAAAACCTTCTCTCTCCGGGATGGCATAACCGACTCCAAGTCCCTTTGGAATATAATTCAACTGCAGTAACTGAGTCAGCTGGAGAGGATTACTTCCTCCTCCCTCATCACGGGCTGCAAGTCTTTTCAGCGCGCTGAGTCCTGGTCTGGAGGGCATGGGAACTGAGCTCAGTCCTGAAAGCCAATCCCCACACAGGCCTAGCGGTGCCACCAGGAATCAGCAAGAACGCTTTTACTATGTGCGGAAGGACATACCCAGTCTCAAGCAAACTGTGCCAATAATAATTCTAGGGAAAGAGGGAACTGATTGATACACGTCATTCATATACTAAATCACAATGCTTTTTTATTTGGTTTAAGGTGAAATCTATGCAATTTCACAGGTTTAATGAAGTTCCATTCCCTTTGCTGGGGGAGATCATGTTCTCCCTGCTGAGATATCAGAGTATAAATACAAAACACATTAAAAGGCAGCCTTTGTTTTGAACTGACTGTCTGACTCAGCACAATTCTAGCTAATAGCTCCAAAACTGATAACAGGAGACAAGCCGAAAACAACCATTTCCCACTGCAGGCCATGAATCCTGGCGGATTTTATTGCTAGTGGAGCTCACAGATAGATGATTCCAAGAGGCATTTCGTACAGAAAATCCTTCTTTGTGGCTCAGTCCATCTCCTAGCTGCCTGAATAATAGCGCCTAAGAGATTTGGGGGAGGGGCAACAGAGAAGGAGCAGGGACAAATGTACCCCTTATTTTTACAGCATCTGAGTTAGGTTCTCTTCACCCAGATTCCCCTGAAAGAAAAAGCTGCAGCTCCTGTCCCTGTCAGTCAGTTAACATACCACTTGACTTGGCTGCCTGTCCCCCCCAGTCTTTGAGCACTTTGAAGATGGAGTAAAATTGGCAGGAAAACACAGCAGGCATCTATGCCACTGTAATTCATGACAAAAACTTAAGAGTTCTGACTTTGGCTGTACCACCAACTTACTGGGTGGCCTTGGGCTACTCACTTAGACTCCTAAATACCTTATAAATCAGGCCTTAATTCCTAATTATCTTTAAAAACATGGGCCAGAGTGACTCTGGGTCGGAGTTTCCCCATCTGTTAAGATGGAAATGATAGTGCTTAGTGAGGGGTGGCCAACCTGAGCCTGAGAAGGAGCCAGAATTTACCAATGAACATTGCCAAAGAGTCACAGTAATACATTAGCAGCCCCACATCAGCTCCCCTCCACCTCTGGCTCCCAGCGCCTCCTGCCCACTGGCAGCCCTGCCGATCAACACCTCCCCCTCCCTCCCGATCACCTGTTTCGTGGCGTGCAGGAGGCTCGGGGGGGGCAGGGGGCGAGGGCATGGCAGGCTAAGGGGAAGAGGTAGGGGCCTTGGGGGAAGGGATGGAGTGGGAGCAGGGCCTGTGGCAGAGCCAGGGGTTGAGCAGTGAGCACCCCTCGGCACATTGGAAAGTTGGCGCCTGTAGCTCCGGCCCCGGAGTTGGTGCCTATACAAGGAGCCGCATATTAACTTCTGAAGAGTCGCACGTGGCTCCGGAGCCACAGGTTGGCCACCCCTGGCTTAGTTACTACTTGCGATCACTGCCCCAGCTGGCTGTGAATTGCACACAATGTATCATTTGTGTTATTCTGCCTCTTTCTATCACCCTCTGTTTGCTTGTCTCATCCACTCTTATGTCTTCACTTTTACATTGTAAGCTGTCAATTTCTCTATAATAACATAAGAAATGCCATACTGGCTCAGCAATAGTCCACATAGCCTTTATTCTGTCTCTGACAGTGTCCAGTACCCCAGCTTCAGGGGGAGTGCAATTTTGGAGAGATCCACCCGTCTTCCCCTCCCAACTTCTGGCAGTCAGAGGTTTAGGGTCACCCAGAGCAAGGGTTTACATCCCTAACCACATTAATAGACCTATCCTCATGAACTTATCTAGTTCTTTTTTTAACCCAGTTATATTTTGGTTACCATAGCATCCCATGGCAATGAGTTCCACAGGTTAATTTTGCGCTATGTGAAAAAGTACTTCCTCTTGTTTGTATTAAACCTGCTGCCTAGTAATTTCATCAGGTGACCCGTGGCTTTGTATTGTGGGAAAGGGTAAATAAACACTTCTCTATTCACTTTCTCCACACCATTCATGATTTTATAGACCTCAATCATATCCTCCTTTAGTCGTCTCTTTTCTAAGCTGAACAGCCCTAATCTTTTTAGTTTCTGCCCATATGGAAGCTGTCCCATATCCTAGATCATCTTTGTTGTCCTTCTCTGAACCTCTTACAGTTCCACTACATCCTTTGGATGACCAAAACTGGACACACATTCAAGGTGTGGGGGTTTCATGGTTTTATACAGTTGGCATTATATTTTCTGTCTTATTTTCTATCCCTTTCCTAATCATTCTTAACATTTTGTTATACTTTTTGACCACTGCTGTGCATTGAGCTAAAGTTTTCAGAGAATTATCTGTGATGAGATCTATTTCTATGTTATTAAGCGGGTCTATGAAAGCCTAGATACGGCCTGGCCACTTTGTGGTTTTATGTTATCCAAGACAAACATAGAAAACAGATCACCAGGCACCGAGAAAAGAGGCTTCCACTCTATGTTGTGATTTCCATTCTAGCAGTCATCCCCCCCCCCCCCAGCACACACGTAATGCAGCGAAGGAGTGTCATTAAAATTCCTCCTTCAGATCTCTGCAGCCAAGAAGGAGCTGGATTCCTAGAGGGACTGTGTGTGCTGGGACTTGGTACAAGCTCAGAAAAGCAAGGGAGGGAATAGCAGCCTTGTATTTTGTGGTCTGAATAAAACCACGTATTATTGATTTATCACAGGATTTATGATTCCAATTAAATGGCTATGCTTGGACTGAGTGTCTGTATTCAGCCATCCTAGAAGCTACGCATTTGAAGCAAGCTCTGCAAATGTTAACCAAATTTTTCCCCTCTCCTTGTATGTATTTAATACCTATTAAATCACTCCAACGCTGTTTAACGCAGATTCAACATCCTCACCTGGACCTGCAGTGCCAGTGTGTGGTGGGGGAAGGGAGGGGGGGGTTCAGCAAGGGGAAAGGAAATAGGTCAGTTCCTTTATTTGAAAGCAGACAGATGCTCAACTGGATCCTTCTAGACCACTGCATCACAACGAAGGACAAGCTACCCACACAGCACAATACACACCAGGCTGGAAAAGGCTTCGGTTTTAAAAAAAGTAGGCAGGATTTATTTTTAAATGGGAGGCACCATGGCGGGGGGGAGGAACTGTTTCCAGAAAAGGTCTCTCTCCCTTCACTTTGCCTCCCGAGCGCCAGTTGTTTTTTGGCTGTGGCAAATCCTGGAAAGGGGGTGGGGGGATTGTTCTATGGGAGGACAGGGCTGGACAGCATGCTGACATAATCCAGTTTGGTGAAGCAGTGGCTGAAGTGGGGAGGGGAGGGACTGGCTTTCAGGGCTGGGCAGAGGGCAAAGAACAAAGCACTCAGCACGCAGGGCAGCTCCTCCCCTGCCAGCCCACGGGGCTGAGGCGGGCTTTGGCAGCCAAAGGAACGAAAGGCTTAACTTGGAGACTTCAGCTGAAACATGCCTTCGGTCTGGGGGAGAGACACCGACTCCTCCCCCTTCGGCCCCCCCCTCACTGACTCCTCCATGCATGACCCAGCTGCAGCGCACTAAGGAATACATTGCAGGAGGGGCATATTGGAAAGAACAGGGATTGTAAACTAGGGGGCTGGTCCAGCAGCCAGGCAAGGAAAGCAAACTCCACGCCCAGTCCTTTGTAAGGCCTCTTCCTCAGGGCGCTGTTTACGGGTTATTACAAGCCTCACAAACAAGAACCAAATGAAGTCGCTAGTTCTAATTGCCACAGAAATTGGTCCAATAAAAGATATTACCTCAGCCACCTTGTCTCTCTAATATCCTGGGACCCACACGGCTACAGCTACACTGCATGCTAATCCCCACAGGCATTTCTGGCCTCTACCAGCAAAGGGGGCAGGGGGAACTCCCCTTCCCCCTGCCCCCAGCTTCCTCTTCCTTATGTATCCCACCCTGAAGAAGAGCTGTGTGTGGCTGGAAAGCTCGTCTCTTTCACCAACAGAAGTTGGTCCAATAAAAGATATTACCTCACCCACCTTGTCTCAGTCAAATGATGGTTAAGAGATCTCTTAACCCTTTCCAGACTGCAACTTTACTTTACTAACAGCACCTAGCTCTTATACAAGGTGTTTCATTTGTAGCTCTCAAAACAAAGGAGGTTTGGATCATTATCCCCATTTTATAGATGGGGAAACCGAGGCACGGAGAGGTGAAATGACTTAACCAAGGTCACCCAGCAGGCCAGTGGCAAAGCTGGGAATAACCTAGGTCTACTGAGTCCCAATACAGTGCCTGATCCACTAGGCCACACTTTTGTGGCAGTGATATTTTATACTTGTAAAATGCAGGTTGTATAAACTGTGTCTGCAGATTTACCTGCCTCTCCCTTTATCTGTTAGTTTCCACACTTTTAAACGCATGGGGTTTGGTTCAGTTTAAACTGTAACAATCCTTGGTGACATCCAACGTTTTCACCACGGCGGGGTTTTGTTTGATTGGGTGACTTTCCAGGATGGCTTTGCTTTGAAGAGGACACTGTGCAGCGCTGTATTGGTTTTCTCCTAAGCATTGTGGGATGAAGCCTGCAGTGGTTGCTGAAGGCCTTAGCTGAGATCTGGGCGGGCAGCGCACCCCACCTCTGTACCTCATGAACTGTGCAGAGCCCACACGTTCATTTCAGACAGCATACCCTAGGAACAGTGCCCCCCAGTGTATCTCCCTGCTGAGTTTCTACAGGGATGTTTGTTACGAGATAAAGAAGTGAGACAGGTTGAGCTTAAGAGTGAAGGAAGAAGCTGGGGAGGAGTGGCAGGAACAGTGGAGAAGAAAGAGGCCTTGAGGAACCCAGGAAGAATCTGCCTCCCCGCATGCTTCCTATAGTCACCTACTCTCTGCTCCACAGCTTCCCCTTTGCCCTCATGCTCCCCCATTTCCTTCCTCTCTCAGAGTCTCCCAAACTGAGGTCTGCAGCGTGCTGGCTGCTTCCGTGGCACTGGTCTCCTCCTCATTTCCTGCTACTTCTCCCGGTCCAGGCTCTACCAAAGCAAATGGATACAAGGAGGAGGAGCCTCTTCTAGGGGCCGCAGCTACATAACAAGGACCTGGAGGAGAGGACAGAGCAGCCACCTGGAGCCAGCAGTGCGGATGGAGCTGCCATCAGGAGAGGCATTCGCAGAACTCCATGGAAGGAGGAAACCTGGTACCACGTGTAAGGGAGCAGGAAACTAAGCAGCAAGCAGAGAAAATATCAAGCAATAAGCATTCCCATACAGGGGGAGGAGGAAGAGGAGGAGGAGAACAACAGCAGAGCAACACCTACAGGGGCAGGGAGAGCGAGAGGAACAGAACAGATGGGAGGGAGAGGTGAAAATCCCCTTGTTCTAGAACACGGTTAGTAAACTTCAGCCTGGGAAGGGCCAGGCAGGTGGTGAGTTGCTTTTACTGCTCCTCACTGAGTGCATCTGAGTGCCCTGTCTTCCCTACCTTCCACCTGACCCACTTGTTTGTCTCATCCACCTGTTAGGTCTGGTTTTTTAGCTCTTCAGGATACAAATGGTGATTTTCTGGTTGTACAGCTCTGGGCACAATGGCCCCCAAGCTGGCTGAGGCCAGTAGGCACTGCCACATTATTAATTATTTGTCTTACCGCAGCACTTGAGAGCCCCGATTGTGGATCTGGACCCCATCATGCCAGGCGCTGTACAAATACAGAACCAAAAGTTAGACCCTGCCCCAGAGAGCTTACTACGTAGGCACTATACACGTGGAATAAGAAGAGCAAGAAGATATGGAGAAGGTAACTTTTTCCAGATCACGTTAAAGACAGTTAAAATACGGACAGTCTAACAGTGCTGTAACACACAGGCACTGTATGCAGCCAAAGGGAGGTACTTTTAACAACCATGAACAGGAGGGTGATGTCCACTAGACAGACAATCCCTTTATTAATAGGTGGTCAGTGCTCTGAGAGAGTGCGGGAACAGCAGCCCCAGTAAATTAGCATCCCTGTGGGCATTCTAAGGTCTGTATCAGCTATTAGGTAACCTTTGCAGGGGCAGGAATAAATGGCCTGATGCCAGGTTTTTAAGACGCGTGGGGGCAGAGAAAGTGCAGTGGGGGGAGTGAAGAGGGAAGCAGGTGGAATATGGGGCGTGTTCTACAGCAAATAGATTTTATTTTCCCAAACATGTGTTTAATTTAAAAGCCTGTCTGGATTTGAAAAATTGTCAGCCACTAAATAATCACAGGGCAGATGCATCACAAATAAACACACATCAGTGTGGCTAGCGCTCAACCGCATGCGCTGTGGTTTTCCAAGTCATCTAAAATAATGCTGGAGTGGTTAACTGCAAGTGCTGCTTCAAGAGGGCTCTGGAATAATAGTCTCCTGAATCTTGGTGGAACTGACAGCCCAGACGCTGCTAATGGGCCTTTCAGCACAATATGCCAAGCCCTTCTGAAGGTCATTCTCCCCTGGCGAATTAACGCAGGCAACAGCAGGAGTAAATTAACCAGTGTACAGGGCAAGTATAACATGTTACCGTGCAGTTTAACCAGTACCACCCTGCACGGAACAGCGTGGAATACGGAACCTAAAGAACTAGAAGGTGACCGGGAGTGGTTACTGTGCAGTTAAGAACTGGTGTAGCAGAGTTAAAAAACAAAGAAGTCTCATCAGTTTGAAAGTACTTGCAGTTCGGGGTGCTTGCAGGTTAACCCAGGATGAAGAGGGGCTGGATGGAGCTAGAAAAAAAAAAAAAAGACTCCATCTCTGTGTGGTGCTAACACTACTCATTTGTGTTGTTGCAATTTTTCTCGTTATTCTGATCCAGTTAGTCATTGGAGTTAGTTAAAAAGCCATATTTGGTTTTCTGGATTTCAGGAGACATAAGCAGAGGAATGATGGGGGTCATATTCCCTACTGTAAAACCACACCACTGAACAGTTACAGTTCACTGCTAAAGAATCCTTCTAATCCAGGGTTTCCAAACCTTCACAACTGAGCCCCCTCAAGGGAAATGAACGGAATCATGACCTCCCTGCATCCCAGCTTTGTGTTGTTAAAAGCCTACACACCTGAACTTCTACACACACCCACAACAGTCCTTCACACACCCACAACAGTCCTTCACACACCCACAAAAGTCCTTCACACACCTAGTTCCCTCAGGAAATGAGGATGTAGAGCTTCATAATAGGATGCTTCCTCTCTTTTCTGACATGCTTTGATGAGCAGAGATACAGTCAGAAGTACCGACATTTAAAATACCATCCCTGGCATCTGAGTCAGCACTCATAAAACAGGCCCATTCAACACCTCACAGCTGTTGTTTCAGGCTTTCTGAAAACTCAGGCAGGCATTGTTGCATCCGTTACATTTGGGTCACATTTTGAAGGTTTTCTTTAGAACCATAACGGGTAGCGACTTATTTAATAGAAGAAAAAAAGTCCGAGTTTCTAGAGGACAACTGAGAGACTGTCTGTGCCCCACCCCCGGCATGCCCTGAGCAGCAGGGTCCCTCTTCGGGGACCACTCCTTCACTAAACCAAACCAAGCCTTGCAGATGTGTGCAGCAAATAGAAACATATTTACAAACAATTATCTTGGGTATGTTTTTCATGATAGTGCCGTCAGCACTAGTTCTAACAGTCCAGGGAAGGAAGTGGAGTGGTCGAATACTGTATACAGATCTGGTCTCATCTCAAAAAAGATATACTGGCACTAGAAAAGGTTCCCATATGAGGAGAGAGTAAAAGAAGCTAGTACTCTTCAGCTTGGAAAAGAGGAGACTAAGGGGGAATATGATAGAGGTATATAAAATCATGAGTGATGTGGAGAAAGTGGATAAGGAAAAGTTATTTACTTATTCCCATAATATAAGAACTAGGGGTCACCAAATGAAATTAATAGGCAGCAGGTTTAAAACAAATAAAAGGAAGTTCTTCTTCACGCAGCGCACAGTCAACTTGTGGAACTCCTTACCTGAGGAGGTTGTGAAGGCTAGGACTATAACAGCATTTAAAAGAGAACTGGATAAATTCATGGTGGTTAAGTCCATTAATGGCTATTAGCCAGGATGGGTAAGGAATGGTGTCCCTAGCCTCTGTTTGTCAGAGGATGGAGATGGATGGCAGGAGAGAGATCACTTGATCATTGCCTGTTAGGTCCACTCCCTCTGGGGCACCTGGCATTGGCCACTGTCGGTAGACAGGATACTGGGCTGGATGGACCTTTGGTCTGACCCGGTACGGCCGCTCTTATGTTCTAAGTAGTGATCCACACAAACTGTAGCTAATCTTGACTTACACAAGCAGGTTTGAGAATATTAGACAAAAACAGAGCTTTAATGATTGATATCAAGCTCTCCCAAAATGATAGCTGCTTCTCTTTAAACATTGAAAAAGATTAGCAAAACAGCATTTAAAGGTTACCTGCTCACTTAAAAAAGAGTTGTGACTGTTTTGCTTCTAAATGATGCATAAATAAAGCCTGAAAAACATTGTTGGTTTTTTCCCTACTTGTTTCTTATTTTAGCAGTTCAGGCCTTGTCAAACCATGGAAGATTCTTGAGCTACTGGGGATTTAGTGATATAATGACATTGCAAAAGACTGAAAGCTGAGCCATTAGGAAGGAAAGGATTTAAGTCAGGCTATTTAAAACCAAGTGATGTGGCAATTTCTCCCATCACTTGGGGTTTTAAAATCAAGAAGTATCACTAAAAATATTCTATAGTTGAAACAGAAGTGATGGGTTTGATGCAGAAATTACTGGATGATGTTTGTTGGACTACAGAAGGTCAGATTAGATCAGCGTTTCTCAAATGCAGCCACCGTGGCTACATGTGCCCACCAGGGGGTTTTCTTGTGGCCACAGCCTCCTGGGCAGTGACAAGGCGGGGGGACCATTCACCCCTTCCCTGGGGCCACCAGTAGGGGTTGGGCCCTGTCCCCCTCTGGAGCCACAAACACCAGAGGAGCAGGCAGCCTATGTGAGTTCCCTCCTTTCCCAAGAGCAGTGGGGCTCGGGCTTCCGGCTTCAGCCCTGGGGCGTTGGGTGGCAGCCTCCAGCCCTGGGGCTTTGGGTTCTGGCCACAGGGCTTCGGGCTCCATCCCCCGGTCATGGGGCTTTGGGCTCTGGCCCACATCGCCCATGGCCCTCACTGCCTTCCTCAGCCCTCCATTACCCCTGGCCCCACTGCCTCCCTACCCACCTCTCCATTCAGAGCTTAATTTGTCCCCCAGCTTGCCAGGGCTGAGTAAGTCTACTGTGAAAAGTGATATTAACAAACCTACAAATATCAGTTTTTACATGAGCAGACTTAATTGCTAATAAGTTTAAAAAAAACAAAAACCCAGCGACCAAAAAAACAGAAGAAACAAAAACATAAAAGAGAAGAATGTGCAAAGCACCTTGCTTTGTTTCTATTCTGTTTAGGTCCAGTAAAGAACAGAGACAACTGTACATTATTTTTATTATTGAGTCTGAAAAAAAACCCTAGATAAATAAATTACAATGATTTGGACATGGATATGTGCATATTTGTTTGTTTGTTTTTCCTAAAGTTAATTAAGTATTTTAGGAAAAATTGTCAGAGCATTCTAAGGCCACCAAAAAACTTCTTGTGGGAACTCCTGGATTAGATGATCACAATGGTACCTTCTGGCACTAAAAGCTTTGAATCTATGAAAAACGTTGTTTTCTGTGTATTTTTGCTAACAACCTTTTAACTTGGGTGCCTAATTTACACATGAGGGAAAGGATGCCTTTCCAAAGGCTTGTGAGAGCTCACAATGCTCTCCTCCTGAGATTTCCAAAGAGTCCTCCAGCAAGGCCATGGAACAGCGCATTCCTGATATTCCTCCGGTAAAGTCAAGCAGAAAAAAACCCTCTCATTGAGCCTTTTCATTTCAAGGGTTCTTTATATATCATACAGAAGCGCAAAAGAAAAAAAAGAAAAAAAAAGAGAGACAATTTTCAATAAACATCATTTGCCCACTGCTTGTAAGATGACAACAAAACCCCACTAAAGCCAAGCAGTCCACAGTGAAGGCAAGAACTTCATCCATGGCTCTCCCCAGTAGCAATAAAAAAGCAAAGATGAACAAAAAGAAATTCCCAACCAGGTCCTGAAAACCTAGAGCAGAGGATAAACGTCAATCTAGCTGCCGCAGAGGTGATGCCTATAGAAAACCTAACAACTGTTCGGCAGCAGATGTGCTGAGCCCACTGCCCATCATGCTGACCAATACTAGCCCATTGTTTCCTTATGCTCCCCAATCTCCCCCGTTGACTCCCCTCTTATATTTAGATTGTAAGCTCTTTGGGACAAGGACCGCCATTTTGTTCTGCATTCATACAGCACCAGGGGATCCAGGCCCAGGACCACCATTTTGTTCTGCATTCGTACAGCACTAGGGGATCCAGGCCCAGGACCGCCATTTTGTTCTGCATTCGTACAGCACCAGGGGATCCAGGCTCAGGACCGCCATTTTGTTCTGCATTCGTACAGCACCAGGGGATCCAGGCCCAGGACTACAGCACTAGGAGTTGCCGCAATACAAATAATAATAATAATTAATAAACAAAGGTCCACTAAAGACATATACGAGAAATCCTAAAGAAACTGTCAACTAAAAAAAATCCCCACATCGCACTTTCCGAATTTTTCTTAAACTTAGCGCTGTCATAAATTACATCTAAGATAACTTGAAATGAAGGATTTTACAGAAAAAAATAATTGTATTAGAGTAGCACCGAGATTGGGGTCTCACTGTTGGATTATCTATATTTCTTCAGTATGGGAATGTCTACACTGCAACTGGAAGCATGCCTCCCAGCCCAGGTAAACAGACCTGTGTTAGCCAGGCTCACGCTAGCATGCTAAAAATAGCCGTGTGGACATTGCAGCGGCTCGAGCTAGCTACCTGAACTCGGACCCAGAAGGTAGGGTGGGCTGGAGCTCAGGTAACTATTCAAGTTTCAATGTCCACACAGCTATGTTTAGCATGCCAGCGCAAACCCCACTAACACAGGTCTTTCTATCCAGGCTGGGAGGCTCGTCCCTAGCTGCAGTGTAGACATACCCTGTGTGCACACAGCAGCACTGTGTTTCACTTATGTAGTCAGCTCCTTTTATCCATTTTAGTAGGTTGTTCCTTCTTTCCAAAGTCAGAAGTGATCAGATTAGGGATTAACAGTTTCCATTAGCCCCTTTGAAGGGACACAATCCTCTCTGAACATTTCATCCATTTTTAAACATTACTTCCAGGGACCAGATCCTACCTCTGCCCCTAATTCCCCTGCCATGGGGTTGTGGTTTTGCAATCACATTTTTCCTATTTTTAAAAAGACAGTGTTCCTGCATGAAAGGCCCATATCAAGAGTTACAGGAGAAACAGACAATGCACAGAGAGCTGCCAAATGCACAGAACAAACAAACCGAAGGAAAGCACAGTTTCAACTGCCAACATGCAGTCACAGTCGCCTCATGCATTGCTATTGTTACAAGTGAAAAAAACCAAGTCAGACTGTCCCTTTAAGTAAATTCTCCTTCCCCAGTTACACAATCTTTAAAACACATCAGCTGCTAAACTAATTTTTTTTTAAAAACCTGAGACGATAGATCCCATTTGCCAAGCTTTCAAAAGAAAAATGTTTGCAGCAGAATTATAACCCCCTTAAAAAAAAATCTAATCAGTTTAGCAACATGCGATAACTTTCATCACCTCACGGAAGTAAAAAAAGAATTTCCTAAAACCTCACAAGCCTCCGTATTTTACCATAAAGCTTTCAGTTGAAGAACTGCTGCAATATTACAGACATAAATTACCAGACTAACAGCCTAGTTTCCCCAGTCTTTAAACCAGAGAAGAATTTAATCTACCATCTGCTTCCAAGTTCATCAGCTAACTAGGCAACAGGAACCTATGCTGTTCCATATTTAGAGCTCTCCCGAAGTGAATTCAATGCTTTACACCTGTAGAAGACATGGTCCATTGATTTCTAAGGACGATAGGTGAAATGCTGGCTCCATTCCTATAGCGTTAAGTCAGACAGACAAATGACACACATGGAAACTTTTTTCTATTAGTAGCATCCAACAAAGCAGCAACATCACCAGTTCCTGCTTTCTTTTCCTCTCTCATATAAACACCGAAGATGGTACTACTTATAATTGCAACACGGAGACACTTAAATCTAATCCTCTCTTAATAACACAGGGACGCTGTCTTACTGCTTCGTTATTGTCAAAGAATACATAGTCCCTGAATGTCTCTGACACACTGCAAGAATTTGCTTCTGGCAAACTGATTTCCACTGCCTCCCTTTGCCAAAAAAACAAGAACACAAGAGCACTAGTTTCCTGTGAGTCAAAAAAGGCTTCCCACTTCACAGGGACACACCACAATGTCAGAAGCACAAGGGGAAAGAGACCACAAAATAATATTTAAAAGGATTCTCCCAAACCTTTTGCATTTATGGTAGGTAAGCCAGAAAGGCAGAAAAACAGCAGTCTGACATGTAAGGGCCACAGGGTGTGCCCAGGGGATTTAGGAGCACAGGTCCCCATGGAAAGTCATTAAGATGCTTTTGAAAATCCTCCTCATACATTTTCAAGTGTGGCCACTCATTTTAGGTGCCCAACCAGAGACACCCTATGCCTGCATTTCAGAAGTGCTGAGCACCCCACTGTTCCCCATTGCAGTCACCCAAACATCATGTCACCCCAAATCAGTAGTCACTTTGGCCTCACTCACTAACTCAATTGAGAAGTACAAACAATAAGCCAGGAGAGTAACAGATTAAGTTTCTCAGCAGGATTCTGAAAGGAAAGGCTCCTGGAGCTTACGTGATCGACTCAGCAAGTAGGGAGGAAGTGGGTGTGTGCACAAAAAAAAAGTAGTTTCATAACAGTCCAGGGAGATCTGCAGAGATGCACTGCAGCGGCCACTTGTTCCTTTTTCAATGTTGACTGCAAGGAATCTCGGTAATAAAGAGGAACATTTGATAAAAGAGAAAAGTCAGGGCAAAGTCATCAAAAAAGCCTTAAAAAAATAAAAACAACAACTACATTTTCATCACACTAGATCCCTCTCCAAACCAGCTCTTAAAAGTACCCGCTCACAGAACAGGAACACCATTACACGCTGGACATACAGACCAACCTTCTAAAACTGCCAGGAAAGCGTACTAACCCAGATGCAGAGCAACTCCCGCCATGACGATCATTATAATGAGACAAAAAATTGTGTTCTTCTGATTAAAACAAAAATCCATCGTTCACCCCAGATGAGCTGGGGAGTAGACGTTTTACAAGGCTGATCTAATTACAGTTCCCAACTCCAGCAGGTGTAATGCAATACCACTGTAACTTCTGCCATAAGAACTCCAAGGGCTGGGAGTCAGGAGACCTGGGTTCTATTCTCTGCTCTCCCACCAACCTGCTCTATCACCCTGGGCAAGTTGCTCCATGTCCGTGCCTCAGTTTCCTAAACTGGGAAATGGGGCTAATGATTAGGGCTGTCAATTAATTGCCGTTAACTCACGAAATTAACTCAAAAAAATTAATCGCGATTTAAAAAATTAATCACGATTAATCGCAATTTTAATCGCACTATTAAACAATAGAATACCAATTGAAATGTATTCAATATTTTTGGATGCTTTTCTAAATTTTCAAATATATTGATTTCAATTACAACACAGAATAAAAGTGTATAGTGCTCACTTTATATTATTATTTTGATTACAAATATTTGCACTGTAAAAATGATAAACAAAAGAAATAGTATTTTTCAGTTCACCTCATACAAGTACTGTAGTCAATCTCTTTGTCCTGAAAGTGCAATTTACAAATGTAGATTTTTTTGTTACATAACTGCACTCAAAAACAAAACAATGTAAAACTTCAGAGCCTACAAGTCCACTCAGTCTTTCTTCTTGTTCAGCCAATTGCTAAGAGAAACAAGTTTGTTTACATTTATGGGAGATAATGCTGTCCGCTTCCTACTTACAATGTCTCCTGAAAGTGAGAACAGGCATTTGCTTGGCACTTTTGTAGCTGGCATTGCAAGGTATTTACATGCCAGATATGCTAAACATTCGTATGCCTCTTCATGCTTCCGCCACCATTCCAGAGGACATGCTTCCATGCTGATGATGCTCGTTAAAAAAATAACGCGTTAATTAAATTTGTGACTGAACTCCTTGGGGGAGAACTGCACGTCCCCTGCTCTGTTTTACCCGCATTCTGCCATATACTTCATATTATAGCAGTCTTGGATGATGACCCAGCACATGCTGTTCATTTTAAGAACACCAAAGAAGGTACCAATGTGAGATTTCTAAAGATAGCTACAGCACTCGACCCAAGGTTTAAGAATCTGAAGTGCCTTCCAAAATCTGAGCAGGACGAGGTGTGGAGCGTGCTTTCAGAAGTCTTAAAAGCGCAACACTCTGATGCAGAACCTTCTGCTGGTGGCACCTGACTCAGATGATGAAAATGAACCGGCGTCAGTCTGCACTGCTTTGGATCGTTATCTAACAGAACCTGTCATCAGCATGGACGCACGTCCTCTGGAATGGTGGTTGAAGCA
The DNA here is from genome assembly GCF_002925995.2 of Terrapene triunguis. Classification (NCBI taxonomy): domain Eukaryota; kingdom Metazoa; phylum Chordata; order Testudines; family Emydidae; genus Terrapene; species Terrapene triunguis. The sequence goes on along the minus strand of NW_020664420.1, from coordinate 8,390,049 downwards.
TGAAGGGACATAAGCATTTTTAGCATATCTGGCACGTAAATATCTTGCGACGCTGGCTACAACAGTGCCATACGAACACCTGTTCTCACTTTCAGATGACGTTGTAAACAAGAAGCAGACAGCATTATCTCCTGAAAAAGTAAACAAACTTGTTTGTCTGAGCAATTGGCTGTACAAGAAGTAGGACTGAGTGCACTTTCTAGGCTCTAAAGTTTTACATTGTTTTATTTTTGAATGCAGTTTTTTTTTACATAATTCTGCATTTGTAAGTTCAACTTTCATGATAAAGAGATTGCACTACAGTACTTATATTAGGTGAACTGAAAAATACTATTTATTTTGTTTTTTACAATGCAAACATTTGTAATAAAAAATATATAAAGTGAGCACTGTACATTTTGTATTCTGTGTTATAAATGAAATCAAAATATTTGAAAATTTAGAAAACACCCAAAAATATTTAAATAAATGGTTTTCTATTATTGTTTTAACAGCGCGATTAATCACGATTAATTTTTTTAATCGCTTGACAGCCCTACTAATGATTCATTCCTTAGAAAAATGTGTGAGATTGATGGGGGGAAAAGCACTATATGCTCTATGTATGAGCTACATACTATTAATGATTATTGGAAGACAAGAAGCACATTTGCTACATGCCCTCCAGAGTTGGAATTTTGCTACCAGTCAAATTTGCTTTCAATTTGCTCACCTACCTGCCGAAAATGCCACGTACTTATTAGTGAAAGAACATCTCCAAATATGACATCTAGTAAGAGCATGCACATCATAGGATTGGCTTTGCAACTGGACTGCCCCTCAGGTGCCAAAAATGCCAAAAGTGCACATACAGGCAGTACATTTAACACCCGCACAGAGAAGCGATTGCTTTTTCATACACAGAATCCATTTCTCTCAACAGACCTGGCACGTGCAATTACTAATCGAGTGCATACGCTGGTGCTGGCGCACAAGAAGTGCCCTTGCACAAGTGGCCGTGGTGGTGAGGTCTCACTGAAAACACTCCAAACAAAACTGGCCCAATGAGCTACACTAGTGTTTTACTGTTCAAATACTGTTAACGATACAACCAGTAATGTTCTCAACTAACACAGTGACGTGATTATGAAAGCTGATGTCAAACCACACACGTCTCTATGAGTTTTCTGCTTTTGCTTGGGGAACTTGGATTCCTGCAGTCCCTAAGCTTTCCATGCCAGATGCACAGTATTTAGACTCAGAGGAATCTAACATGAGCATGGCTAATGACATCCGGAGCAGGGAGAGGGAAGGCAGAGAATCAGGAAAGCAAACACATTTCAGTTGTATACTACTTTTCATGGTCACAGAACTCTGACCCCCAACCACCACCACTTCCTAGCTCTGCCATGGCCATGCCAAGACACAACTTGTAGACTCCCAGTTTCTCAATGAGGATATATTCCTTACCGACCTCAAAGCGGGGCTGTGAGGCTTAACTAGTGACTGTGGTCCCTACATGAAAGACTCTCTGAAATGCTAAGTATTATTAAACACCTATAGGACAGACTCTTCTCTTCCACACAGCAATGAGTTCTATACCATCAGACAGTAGGTCAAGTCAGAGCAGAGAAGTGTCACTGCATCTTCACCAGCTCCTCCTTCTTCCGAGGAAACTTAGGTCTTGTCTACACTACAGACCTACCTGTAAAATCCACACCCCGAGTAATGTAGTTACAGTGACCTAACCCCCCCCCCCCGCCCCGTGTAGACAGTGCTATGTCAGCAGGAGAGCTCTCCTGTCAATGCAGTTAATGCACCTCCCTGATAAGCGGTAGCTAAGCAGAGGGGAGAGCTCTCTCCCATCTGCTTAGAGGGTAGGGTTGCCAACCCTCCAGGATTGTCCTGGAGTCTTCAGGAATTAAAGATTAATCTTTAATTAAAGGTTATGTCACGTGATGAAACCTCCAGGGATACATCCAACCATAATGAAGACCCTCTAATAGGGTTGCCAATTTAAGCATCAGAATGGCGCAGCTGCATCAATACAGCATTTTAAGTGTAAAGGTGCCCTGAGTTTGCTGCATTGCTCCGAATCACTTGGGCAATTGCTGCACAACCGACTTGCCATTTAGTGGACAGGGAGACTAAAAAATATATCAGGGCAACTGCTAAGACAGCTAGGAGCAGCTGTTGCTTTATAAAGGTTAGTGTGTGGCTTACCCCTGCCCTTCAACTATTCCCAGTTCAATGCTTACGTCAAGGATCAGGATACCCAAGTATTCCTAGGAACACAGGACACCAGCACAGCAGAGCAGGTTTGCACATGGGTCAATTCAGGTAAGAGTTTCAAGGATCAAGGCTTTAATAAGAAAGCCAACAGGATCAAATACATGTAAGAACCAAGACCGCTGGCCCCCATGTTCTCCCCCATTTTCCGTTTGAAATGATTGTCCTCCCACATGTAATCAGATAGGTACATTTATCTTCTTTAGGATCCAAAGCAATGTGTCCATAGGGTATATATTTTTCTTTCCCACAAATGGCCAGTCAGCAAAGAGAATGAGTAAAGCAGACCTATTTTCTGATTATATGAATGAGACGTTGCAATCATGTTCAAAACAGATGACAATACAGTGCACTTCTCTGGGGCATTTCAGCAGAGCATCTCAAAGCACTTTACACATATTAACTATCCAAGGCCCTCAACACCCTTGTAAGTAAGGGAAGGAACATTTCTCCTACCAATGAAATGTAGCCACTTCTGAACAACACTATGTGGCAGTTTAAATATCATCAATTGGGGAGACATGGGGGATTATGTTTCTGTCTGGAAAAGGTGCTTACCTCCAATAGTTACAAGTGGCACCAAAGATTAATATATTTGAAAGAAAACTTAACAGAAAACCCTATACTATTCCAATTTATTTACTTTGTGTATAGACAAGTTTGCTGTTTCCCTTGCACTGTCAGTTTCCTCCTTGCTGGAAATCCACTTACAAACATCAGCAAGGGAGAAGAAAACCCTTTGTACATTATTTCAGATAATTTAATTTTAAAAAATTCAGGACATGCTATTTAAAGTGCAATTTAAAAAAAAAAATCAAATTGACAGGGTCCCTTTAACAGAAGATGGGAAGAATTCCACAGGAACGGCAGAGGGAGTTTATGGAGATAGATTTCAATTGCCCAAGCTGGAATTGGTTCCTAGGTTAAATGCCGTCAAGCCTTATATTTCTTGCAAGAGTAACCACCAAGAATGGTCAGGACTTCAGTTTTACAGCGCATCTGAAAGACTGCACTCACACAACAGCACAGCCTCCCTCACCATCAGGCAAAGCACCCCCTACTCATAAATGCCAAAGCTTGCAAGATTACATTAGTTTACTCCCTGCCTGTTGGTGAGAAGCTGTTTCTCAAGTAAGGAGCCTGGGCCATCAGTGTTCGCAGAAATCAAGCTTTAGGGTTTTTTACAAGTTAAATTCCTTGCTTTTACTGTTGCCAAAATAACCTTCCCAACATAACTGATGCTGTATTGAGTTCCTTGGGCTGCAGACAACCTGGAACTACCACTAGCTCTGAGGGGTGTAAACTACCCCGCACATCATTTTTATGCAGTATTCACTCTGAAACCTAATGGATATGAGTAAGTATCAACATTGCTAATCATTTCACTGCTGATCAGCTTAGCAGAAGGAAACAGTCAGATAATGTGCTTGTCCATTTTTACTGGAATTTAAACATACCTGAATCTGCTGTAGGATAGCTAGTCTGCAGCACCAGGGTGTAATCATGTCAACTTCAGTTTGCTCCTGCTCAGGAAGGCAGAGAGCAGCAGGGGCAGGTACTGGAGTTACAGGGGAAGGGCACCCAAAATGAGAGGCTGGAGGAAAAGGTTAGAGTAGTGGAGACTTGCCCTTGTAGCAGCCAGGGGGATGGAAGAGGGTAAACGTAGTGGAAACACTCCTCCCCCAGAAAACAAAATTGTGAAGCTTGGAGGGCCAAAAAAAGAGAGCGCGCGAAAGAGCCTGCTTTTCCCTTCCAGCAACAAGAGCTGGGGAAGAGGCAGCAAGACAAAGAGTGCAACGAGGTCACAGAACCAGTCCCCTTCCTGCAACTGGCAGTGGGACTCAGTACCCCACTGCTGTCCCGTTCCGTATTTAGTATCGGTCTCTGGCTCTAGCAGCTATCTGGTAACTTTTCAAGCTCTGACCACCACTTTCTGCAGCAATTTGGGTTTCCCCTAGAAGATTCCCATCGAATTAGTGACCCAGCCTGACCCTACTTAGATGAGATTGCAGTTTCAGGTGGCATGGCTGTAGCAATTTAACTGCTCTCACAGAGACCTCATTGCAAATGCATAATGTACAGATTTGAGCTATGTAGCAGGACACTTTGAATTGGTTTCCTCCTAAACAATTCCTCAGGTCTCACAGAACCCCATGTACGAGAATGTGAGGTAAACTTCTGCATTTGCACTATTAAATGCATGACACCTTCCAGAGTGGAACTTGTACGCAGAGGGCTGAATTCTGACCTTAGATACACATCAGTGGGATCTCTGTGCACGTGTCCAAGCAGAGCTGAAGCTGACGCACAGGACATTGCATTCAGAGGTAGAGTTTTAAATACAAACACAGGCTGAGTTCCCTTATGCACACAACGTTTGTACTTCAGCCAAGTGCAACATGCTTAGCCTGATCAGATCTCTCTATGCAAGTTCTACTGTGGGCCTGGGGATATGAAATTCAGTGCAGGGTTTCTGCTCCTGGGCCTCTGTGTCAGAGAGAGATTTTGCATCCAGACTAAAACCTTTTACAGTCCTTAGCGGTAAAAGTTTTAAAAAACACACTAATTTGTTTTACATAAAGTGTTAAAACCATTTGCTTGTCAGAGGCATAAAATCATTGCCAGAGAAGAAAGCCACCCATTATATCATGCAGGAATCCCTCAACCAATGCAGGATCCTTCTTTGCAATGGGCCACATTCTCAGCTGGTATTAAGTGACACAGCCAGTGCAGTGACTGATTCACACCAACTGAGACACTCCACAGATTTTAACACCGGAAGGAACCATCAGATCATCTAGTCTGACCTCCTGTATAGCACAAGCCACCACCACCCACACAGCAGTCCAACAATCGAAGAGAGACCAAAGCGTTACAAGCCCCAGGAGATTGGACTACTGTGTGCCACTACAAGGTGCACCAATGCCTGAGGCCCCCGCAATGGCAAGGAACTGGTTAAAAAAAGAGATATACCCAGATAACCCCCGCAAGTGACCCACACCCACAAGCTGCAGAAGAAGGCGAAAACCCCCCAAGGTCACTGCCAATCTGACCTAGAGGAAAATCCCTTCCTGACCCCACATATGGGAATCAGTCATACCCTGAGCATGCGAGCAAGAACCAGACAGCCAAGCACTTGAGAGACAGAATGCTCGGTACCACCTCAGAGTCCGGGCCCACCTCCCCCATTGTCCTATCTCCAGCTGTGGCCATCTCCAGACGCTTCAGATCAGCTGGTCTGACTCTCTGTTTAACACAGGCCATAGAATCTCACCCAATTACCCCTGTACTGAGCCCAATAACTTGCAAGCTTTAAAAGAAAATAATACTGGCTTGACCATGGCTTTTACATACACACACTAAAATAATGCAGTGAAAGGTTGAACAATGACAGGAGAACAGTACACCGTAGAAGCTCAGAAATGATCATATACATTCTAAACAGAGAAAACCTGGATTTCAAGTAAGATGCTGGTAGTCTGACTGATCCAACTCTCTTGATTTCAGTGGAATTACTCAATTTACACCAGATTAAGTGAGATCAGAATTTGGCCCTCTAGGAAATCAGACTACAGTAGGAATATGAGTAGCTGCTGATCACAGATACCAGTGATACTTTTCCTTCCCCATGCTGGGTGACATTCAGTTGTTTTGCTGTTGGTGTCAAAGGGATAAAACCACTGGCAATAGCAATTGAGAAAGGAACAGTGGGCGCTTTTTACTGACAGGGATTTGTGAATCGCAAGACATTTTCCTCATATTCTATCTTGGCAGCAAAACCTGCAAAAGAAACAACTGCAGAGACCCCATCATTTTTACAGGAAGGGGCAAGAAAGAATCTTTCCCTCTTCCTGTCACATATATGACTAGTAGGCTCTAAAAAATGGTATCTGACTCTCTCCTAATCTAATAAAACAACCCAAGGCAACCTCATTGAGTTTCTCTGCACACAGTCAACTGCAGTAACTGGAGCCAACCCTAGGCTTGTTCTCTTTACTTATGGGGTTGTTTGGAGATTCCCCAAAATAGTCCTTACATTAAATTATAAAAGGTCATACAGGAGTTTTTAAACTCAGGGCTAGGGGAAAGCTGGCAGGTGCAGACGAGCGCATAGCTTAGACACAGACATTCCTTGGGGGAGGATTTATTAAAGGGGATACTCTATATCCTAGTTAAAAGGAGAAGATAGAAGTTGATAAAGTACAGGCTGAAACTGAAGAGAAACGGTCAAATGAAAGAAGGCAGACAACTAGATATTGACAAATTGTATAAGTGCTTGTATACAAATGCAAGAAGTCTAAATACTAAGATGGGTGAACTAGAATGCCTGGTATTGAGAGAGGATATTGATAGAATAGGCATCACAGAAACTTGCTGGAACGATGATAATCAATGGGACACCGTAATACCAGGATACAAAATATACAGGAACGACAGAGTAGGTCATGGTGGTGTGCGAGTGGCACTAAACCTCCAAGAAAGCATAAAGTCAAATATAGTAAAAATCTTAAACAAATCAAACAGTACCATAGAATCTTTATGGATAGAAATTCCATGTTTGAATAATGAGCGCATAGAAGTAGGAATATATTGTCGACCACCTGACCAGGATGGTTATATGATTGTTAAATGCTCAGGGAGATTAGAGATGCTACCAAACAGAAACCCCCAAAACAATGGGGGATTTAAACTATCCCCATATTAACTGGGTACATGTCACCTCAGAATGGGATGCAAAGATAAATCTTCTAGACACCATTAATGACTGTTTCTTGGAGCAGTTTGTCCTGGAACCCACATGAGGAGAGGCAATTTCTGATTTAGTCTTAAGTGGCACAAAGGATCTGGTGCAAGAAGTGAATATAGCTGAACTGCTCGGTAATAGCGACCATAATGTAATTAAATTTAACATCCTCATGGGGCAGGGGGAGAGAAATACCAAAGAAACCCATCACAGTAGCATTTAACTTCACAAAGGGGAACTACACACACAAAAAAGAGGCTAGTTAAATGGAAATTAAAAGGAACAGTCACAAGAGTGAAATGAATGCAAGCTGCATGGAAACTTTAAGTGTCAGGGTCAGTGGTGTAGGGTATAGGGCTCTGGTTTTGTGGCACATTGGTCCACCCCCTGTGGGGCGAAGGAACTGTATAATTCGGATGGCCTCCACTTCCATAGAAGGGGGACTGGCTAGAGTAGTCAGGAGGGCGTTAAACTATTAGCAAGAGGGAGATAAAAAGAAGGAAAATGTGACCACCCAATTAGCACAAAATCGAGACGTTAAGAACAAAATTAATCAAGGAACCAAAGGACATGAACAGAAGTAGTTCTTAAATTGCCTATACACCAATGCTAGGAGCCTGGGTAACAAAAAAGAGAAAGTTTAATTGCTCATTTATGAGCATAAACTCAATTTAGCTGGTATTAGTGAAACCTGGTGGGATGATTCGCACCATTGGAACATTAAAATTAACGCCTATAACTAGGGCCCTACCAAATTGACAGCTATGAAAAAGGCGTCATGGACCTACTGTAGGGGGGTCGCAGTGTTGCCACCCTTACTTCTGCGCTGCCTTCAGAGCTGGGTGGCCGGACAGTGGTGGCTGCTGGCTGGGAGCCCAGCTCTGAAGGCAGCGCCTCCACCAGCAGCAGCGCAGAAGTGAAAGTGGCATGGTATGGTATTGCCACCCTTCTGCACCGCCGGGGGCGGGCAGCAGCAGAGAAGTAAGGGTGGCAAAACCATACCATTCTATCTTCACTTCTGCGCTGCTGCTGGTGGAGGTGCTGCCTTCAGAGCTGGGCTCCCAGCCAACAGCCACGACTCTCCCGCTGCCCAGCTGTGAAGGGAGCACAGAAGTAAGGGTGATAATACCATGACTGTCCCCACTCCCCACAATAGCCTTGTGACGGATCTCCAGTTTGAGAAACGCTGATTTAAGTGTTTTACATATTTATATTTTTAAATACATATTCATGATTTGTGACAACACTGTGAAATTTAAGATTTAAATATCTGTAACCGTGAAATTCGAGGTTTTTAAAATGCTATGATCGAGAAATTTACCAAAATGGACCATGAATTTAGTAGGGCTCTACCTATAACCTTTTTAGGAAGGCTCGGGTGGCAAACGGGAAGGGGGAGTGGCACTCTATGTCAAAAATGGCATTACCTGCTTCTCAGTCACAGAATTCTGGGGAAAAAAAGATCCTGAATGCTTATGGATCAATGTCCTAACAGATAAACCACAAGACGGGGTACCAGTTGGTGTTTGCTACAGAGCACCAAATCACAGTAGGGTACAGGATAACCTCTTCCATATGCACTTATCTATAATGTGTAGGGGAAAAACTGTGTGATCATGGAGGACTTCAAATTGAGTGGCATATGCTGGAGGTCTTACACTTCTAGTACAGAAACATCCTTGGAATTTCTAAACATTATAGATGACAATTTCTTAACTCAAAAAGTGTTGCTGCCAACACAGGGGAAGTCTACGTTAGACTTTGTCCTAACAGATAAAAAGGAACTGATCACAGAACTAAAAATTAATGGTAGCTTAGGTACAAGTAAATGTGATCACATTTATAATGTGCAAACAGAATAAAGTTCAGACCAGTAATATACATACTTGGTGCTTTAATAAGGATAATTTTACAAAACTGAAAACAATTATGAGCCAAATTAGTTGGGAAGAAGAATTTAATCAGAAAAATATTCATTATATTTGGGAATCATTTAAGAGCACCTTACCAGATGCCAAAAAAGCTACAATTCCACAACTGAGGAACATGGCTAATAAACCAATTGGTCTAGAGAAGAAATGAAGGCAGCTGTAAAAAATAAAAAATGAATATAGCAAATGAAAGAAAGAGGAAGTTGATAGTAATGAATATAAATCAGAAGTTAAGAATTGTAGAAAATTGATAAGGGAAGCCAAGGGACACAAGGAAACATCTATGGCTAGCAAACTTAAGGACAATAAGAAGTTTTGTTAATATATTAGGAACAAAAAGAATCCTGACAATAGTCTTGGTCCACTGCCAGATGGAAGTGTTAGAATTATCAATAATAATGCAGAAAAGGCAGAGGTATTCAATAGATATTTCTGTTCTGTATTTGCGGGGAAAACAGATGATGCAGTCTCATCATATAGTGATAATAGTAAACTTTCTGTTCCACTTGTAACTCTGGAGGATGTTAAATAGAAGCTACTAAAATCAGACATTTTTAAAACAGCAGGTCCAGATAACTTGCATCCAAGAGCTTTAAAAGAGCTGGCTGAGGAGCTCTCTGGACCATTAACGTTGATTTTCAATAAGTCTTGAACACTGGGGAAGTTCCAGAAGACTGGAAGAAAGCTAATGCTGTGCCAATTTTTAAAAAGTGTAAACAGGATAACCCAGGTTATTATAGGCCTGTCAGCCTGACATTGATGCCAGGCAAGATAATGAAGCACCTAATAAGGGACTAAAGGAGGATAATGTTATTAATGCAAATCAACATGGATTTATAGAAGAAAGATTATCAAACTAATCTGATATATTTTTATGAGATTACACATTTGATTGACAAAGGTAATAGTGTTGACATAATATATTTAGACTTCTGTAAGGCATTTGACCTGATGCTGCATGACATTTGGATTAAAAAACGAGAACAATATAAATTTAACATGACACACATTAAGTGGATTAAAAACTGGCTAAATGATAGGTCTCAAAATGTAACTGTAAAAGGGGAATCATCATTGAGTGGGTCTGTTTCCAGTGGGGTCCCGCAGGGCTCTTGATCCTACGGTATTGAACATCTTTATCAATGACCTGGAAGAAAACATAAGATCATCACAGATAAAGTTGCAGATGACACAAAAATTGGGGGAGTGGTAAATAATAAAGAGGACAGGTCACTCATTCAGCTACCTACATTGCTTGGTAAGCTAGGCACAAGCAAACAATATATATTTTAATATGGCTAAATGTAAATGTATACATCTAGGAACAAAGAATGTAGGCCATACCTACAGGATGGTGGACTCTAACCTGGGAAGCAGTGAGTCTAAAAAAGATTTGGGGATGGGGGTGGATAATCAGCTGAACTTGAGCTCTTAGCATGATGCTATGGCTAAAACAGCTAATAGGATCCTGGGATGCATAAATAGGGGAATCTGGAGTAGAGAGGTTATTTTACCTCTGTGTTTGGCACTGGTGCGACAGCTGCAGGAATACTGTGTCCAGTTCTGGTGCCCACAATTCAAGAAGGGTGTTGATTAATAGGAGAGGGTTCAAGGAAGAGCCAGGAATATGAGCAAAGGATTAGAAAAATGATTTATAGTACCAGACTGAAGGAGCTCAATCTATTTAGCTGCCCTTTGACACAGCTCCAACGATCCTGCTCCAAAGCAAGGTGACAACTAGCCCCTGATCCTGTCCCACAGATGTCAATGGCAGAACTCCCTAAAGAGGGTGGATGGCTTTTTTAACCTAATGCTAAAGTTAGGCTTCAATATCCTACACTGCTGATATTTATCCAAGCCCCCATTAGCCCAATACTTGTGCCACAATGCTTTATTAGTCTAGGTAGGGTCCAGACCTGCTTTTATTTTGCTGGAAATGGTGTGGCAATATACTACAGCTATTATTACATGCTTTAGCAGACCACTGACTCTGGCCTATACTACATGTTACACGTTATTCATCGTTTTTCTACTGTTTTCAAATCATTGTTTTGTTTTCCTCAGAAAATCTGACTCCTGCTTTTAAATTCATGGGAATTAGTTTTAATGCAAAATTCGTGTCTTCACCGGAGGATTCATCTAGTCATAAAATAATGGGGGGGGGAGGAACTCCTTGAAGGTCAGTCAGGCATCCATAAATTCAGACCTATCCCTCTTGAATCTAAAAAAAAAATTGGGTTGGAAATCAGAATTAAAAGCTTTTTTGGGTCAATTTTCAGACTTCAGTTTTAGAGAAAAATTGTGAGTGCGGAAAAACAATTAGCAAAAGGAGGCAGTGCTATGTAATGGTTAGAGGGGCTTATGAATCAGGAGACCGGAGTACTGTGCCTAATTCTGCCGTGTGGACCGTGGATATATCATTTAGTCTCACTGTGCCCCTATCTGTGCAAATGGAGATAATGCTCAGCAAAGCGCTTTGAGGTCCTCTGCCAAAAGTGCACATCATTGCTTCAGAACCCCAAACTAGGCTCTTCTTTGCTGTGCGCCCCAGAGGAGAACAGGAAAGACTTTCTTGCGGAGAAGGCACAGGAGTGGGAGGCAGGGCACCTCGGTTCTCCTCTGAGCTTTGGGCCAAGTTACAATTTCTCTGCGCCTCTGCTCGCCCGCCTCTACCAGGCGGATAAGAATCCTGAGGCCTGTGCAGAGAGCAGTGAGATGGGACATCCACAGGAGCAGAGTACCGGCCGCTACATTTTATGCTTCCCCACATGCAAAACCAACTGGCCTGCGCACGCCCTGGAGTCTAAGGCCTGGTCTACACTACGGGATTAATTCGGATTTAGCAGCGTTAATTCGAATTAACCCTTCACCCGTCCACACAACAGAGCCATTTAGTTCGAATTAAAGGGCGCTTTAAATCGATTTCTGTACTCCACCTCGACGAGCGGAGTAGCGCCAAAATCGATTTTGTTAATTCGAATTAGGGTTAGTGTGGCCGCACACCACCGAATTAATGTGATTAAAATAAATGGGGTAGTGTGGCCGCACACCACCGAATTAATGTGGTTAAAAACCGAATTAATGTGCTTAGTGTGGCCGCGCACAATCGAATTTATACAACCTGTTTCCCAAATTCGAATTATCTAAATTCGGATTAATCCCGTAGTGTAGACATACCCTAAAGCTGATGGGACCAACCCCATCGCAGGCATTTCAGGGTCCTCAGGGCAGAGAAAAACCTGACCCCATGTAGCATCTTCCCCCCCACCGCAGTGAGTACAACCAGCCAGGGCTGGCGGGGAGTTGGAGGTGCTGGCACTCAGTGCCAGGGGGGGTTTCTGAGGCAGGGGTGGGGGGCTCAGGGTGGCAGAGAGCTGCGGCTGCTGCCCATGGCAAGCGCCTCGCCTCCCCCAACGCTACAGCAGCGCCGCCAGCCAGCTGCTGTGTCGCTTTCCCCGGCCCTGGGGCAGCTCTTACGTGGCGCGGGGTGAGGAGCCTGCGGCTCCCCCCCAGCTCCGCGCTCGGAGCCTTTGTCCGGCTCCTCGCCGGGCGGAGCGAGGGATGCCGCGGGAGGAGGAGGCGGCGGCGGCCGGGGCTACTGGTGCCAGAGCCGGGGGGCGTCTCTCGCAGGCAGCCGGGGCCGCACCCAAATCTAGGCAACCAGGCGCAGGTCGCCATCCCCACTCGCTGGCCTGGGCTAGGGGCAGCGGCGAGCAGCGGGGCCGGGCTGGCCCTATCCCACCCCCCTTCATTCCTGCCGCGTATCGCGGGTCACACGCGAGGGCAGGGCGTTGACATAAAGCTGCCAAGGCGGGGGGGGGAGAGAGGAAAAAAACCATCGAGGTGGATCCAAATCCGCACCCAGAATTTCACTGCGTTCGCCCGCAGCCGGGCAATGGATCCGGTTAATGCGAATTGGGATCTACCTCTTAAACCACAGCCCATTGTGATCCCATGCACCCACCTCACTACCTCTGTCTGTACCAACACCCGGTTAGTTAGGACTTGATTTATTCATACCGAAGTCATGTAAAACCCGTATAAAATAAAGCCCCCTGGTTCTATGCACACACAGCCTAATTGTAATATAGGAATAGGATCCGAATTCAATGTAGAAAAATGCACAGCTAGCCAACACAACCACAGTCACTTAATTCTAAGTAACCACACACACACACACACAAAACAACCCACCACTCTCTAAAGCAGCTGGGTTCAGTGGAAACGAAAAGGATTACAAAATATCTCCCACCAATTAATCCTAGATCATCATCGGGAGGGAGAGAAGGCCCCGAGAATGCATCATTTATCAACACCATACAAAAAAGCTTCGAGCCATCAGACACGTTTCTGGAACAAACAGTATTGTAGGCAACAGAGCAATCTCGCCTCCCCATATATTGCTCCCTATTGCCGGGGGGGGGCACCTCATTTATCTAAATATTCCTTTAATAGGGGTCTGACCGCGATCAAGCTGCGTGCACCCCCCCACCTAGGAGCAGGCACCCCCCGAGTGCCTCGTTTGTCCGAGCGATTGTATCGGAACGGAACGATGCCATGAAAACAAAACACACGCAATGCCGGGAGCTCCAGAAGGCCCAATTTGCAATCCCTGATCCCGTTCCCACCACACACCGCAATGGGAGTTCTCCGACAGCGGGGAGGAGGGAGGAGTTCGGTCTAGACAACATGCAATCAACACACATCCACGCAAGACATCGCCCCTCTGAAAAAAAAACCCAACAACCAGCATCACATGGGAGGGATAAAAATGAAAGCAAACTACATGCCGCTGTGGCCTGTGGAGAGGAAAGGGAACAGGATCCTGAATCATCACAGCGCTGGGCACAAAAGCATCCAGGCCACCGACATGCCCCTTTGGATTCGTAGCCCCCCCCCAAAAATGCAAACAGCTGCAAGCTGGCCACCACAACTGCAACCCAATGCAGCAAAAGGAGGCTTCACAACAAAGGGAAAACACACCCCTCCTTGGAACACAGACATGACAGCGACAACATGGTTTACAGTCCACAGCTCTAGGCTCTTCCCTGCCACCAACACTGAAATGCCCTTTTGCCGGTGAGCAAAAGCTGCTCCCAGCCTGAGAAATAGCTTGTCTGGCGCTGAAAACCAAGCTCCCATACACCCCAGTTACAACGGTGCGTATGGGGCTTTTACAGTGTCCAGCTATTAGATGGCTCTTTCCTGGCAATCTGCACAGACACCCACAAAACAAACAAGTGCAAAGGGTGCAAAAAAAACCCCAACCAGACACACCAACCCCCGCCCCCCCAATCTAGAGATTATCTGGATTTACCTTGCTGGCCGTCCAAGGCTAGGGCAGAGGGTGGCCTGGCTGGGGGAAGGGGGTCTGGATGTCAGATTCCTGCCTTTAGGTTCATGAGTCCTGCCTTGATGAGGGAGGTTTGACTGCCCAGTGCACAGGAGGAGAAAAACCCGGCTCTGACACAGGCAAAGAGAATGCAGGAATGTGACGTCTCAGCTCCTCCTAACGACCCACGTGCATAGACTTTAAAAGAAAGGGACACGCTGGCCATGCTGGGAAATGTAGTTCCACTCCTCACCCTCCCTGGGCAGGGAAGCGTTCTGGGCATGGAGTTTCTCTCCATCTGGGTAAGGGGGAGTTTGGCTTGTACCTCTTGAGAGGTCGGAGTTAGGGCCAGGGTCCGTCTGAAGTGGAACAAGGAAATCCTCTTGCATTAAGGCTCCTATTTCCCCCCTACACACACACAAACACTTAAAAACTCTTCAGATAAAGCACTGGGGAACCTATATACTGAAGGCAACAATCCCATAGTGGCCAGGAGAAAGTTTAGCTAGATGGATTATTTCAGGGGTTCTCAAACTTCATTGCACCGCGACCCCCTTCTGACAACAAAAATTACTTCATGAGCCCAGGAGGGGGACCAAAGCCTGAGCCTGCCCAAGCCCCACTGCCCTGGGAGGGTGGGCTGAAGCTCAAGGGCTTTAGCCCCAGGCAGGGGGCCTACAACCTGAGTCCTGCCGAAGCCCTTGGTCTTTGACTTCGGCCCTGGGTAGTGGGGCTGAGGCTTCCTGCAAGTCTAAGCCAGCCCTGGCAACCCCATTCAAGGGGGGTCCCAACCCACTTTGGGGTCCTGACCCACAGTTTGAGAACTGCTGGATTATTTCAACTGTAGGATCCCTGGAACAGGGACCTAATTTCTCTTTCTTTGTTTGTAAGACACCCAAGCAAATGTTGTGTGTTATATACATAATTATTATTTATATTGAAGTAATGCTTAAAGGCCACACTCAGTGATTAGGACCCTACTGCGCTAGGCGCTGTACACTCACATCTGACTCCAAGAGTTTTTATACTTCAATAGATTGTAAGCTCTTTGGGGGCAGGGACTGTCTTTAGAGATTACTAATAATTATAAATGACTGGGGGTGGGGATAGCTCAGTGGTTTGCACATTGGCCTGCTAAACCCAGAGTTGTGAGATCAGTCCTTGAGGGGGGACCATCTGGGGGCAAAATCAGTACTTGGTTCTGCTAGTGAAGGCAGAGGGCTGGACTCAACTCAATGACCTTCCAGGTCTATGAGATAGGTATATATATTTTTTATATTACTACCTTAGTCTTTAGGGCAGGGACCCTCTTTAGGAGCTACTAATTTGTGCTCTATTAGGCCAGGACTTTTTCCATCCAATAATAAAAATATAGAACTCAACACTTTCAAAGTACTTTGCATGCAATGATTAGTGAGGCACAGATGCTAAGGGACCTGCCCAAGGTCATAGAGGAAGTCGGTGGCAGAGCCAAGCCAGCACCTCCTTCATGGCCTTGCCCTCCAGGTATAGCACTGAGTATAGCTTGGCCAGACCAGTGATTCTAGGCATTGCTAGAAGTGGTGAGCCTACCCCATCTGCTTCTGCTTCTGGCTAGAGGTCATGGCAGCTCATCGGAAGAGCTGCCTCAATGTTAAGTTGCCAGCTGGTAGGGAGCTTGCAGTAACTCAAGTGCTGTCAGCAGTAGCCTGGGCAGTAATGCCTCCTACTACTGTGAAGTTGGTCTGGCCTCCCAGAATGAGTGCGATAGTTAACAGTCAGTATAATTTGTCCTTTAGGCACAATGAAACCTGGGTGTTCCATCTTTCAGCCATTTGGGGCCCCAGTGCGACGAATTGGAGGGTTATGCCACAGCACAATCCCTTTGACTTCAATTGGGGCCTGTCACCAAGGAATCAATAGCTGGATCACGACCTAACTTTTGGTACCTCAGTTTCCCATCTTTACAATATGGCATAACTCTACTCCCTTTCTCCCTTCTTTTATCTGTCTTGTCTCTTTAGATAGCAAGCTCTTTGAGGCAAGGACTCTCTCTTTGTGTATGTTTGGACAGGGCCTAGAACAACAGGGCCCCGAATTCAGCTGGGGTTGGTAGGCACTACCTTGCTATAAATAATGGTATTGGCTAACAATCATAAATTGGGCAATAGCAGCTAAAACATTTTGAAACAAAGACACTTTATTTTTATTTAATTATAATTGAAACAATGTTAATACAAATAGTATGCAAAAAACGTTTTAAATTAAAAAATAGAACTTATGCTTTTCCACATGTTCAGGTGAATTTTACCTATTCCTTAGACCTCATTACGGCAGCTTTGAAATGTTTTCCTAGGCATTCAAATCCATTCTCTTTTCTCCCCTCAGGTCTACTCTATACCATCAAGTTCTCTAGATGACAGTTTCTTATCTGATTGTGCCTTTCTTAGTTATATTTAAGACACTTAAAAACTTTTCTCGCGTATGTTACCTTGCAGTTTCTCTTTAACATGCACCTGTATAAATATATAAAGCTGGCAGACATACAAGTCTCTTTCAGGGAGAATTGCCACCATACATTAACCCGTCTAGCTGGCCTTTAAACAAATTAATTTTATGTTGACAGTGAAATCGGATTCAAAAGATTTCTCCCTGCCGTGCTTTATTTTTGACCATATTGTACATAACCATTCCTGGGCATGTTGCCATGACAACCTTATATTCACCGGAGGGTGTCTGTAATTGGGAGAAGACATTGTTAATTTAGTTCTGGATTTTTATTTTAGTCACCGTTTTAGGCAAGAGGAACTGCTCAGATTTTAATATTTTTGCCCAAGATCAATTTAATTATTAAACCAGCACCAGTAGTATCGCTCAGTTGAAGGCTGAGTTGGCATTTATCTTATAAAGAGGGAGCTCACTGTAATGGACAACAGCAGTAACCAAGACCCACATTCACTGGCCATTATACTGGCCATAGTGTAATGTAGACAGACTCTGGTCGTCAGCAGCCGGGATCAGACCTGGGACCTCTGGAGCGTAATGCATTAGCCTCTATTGCATGAGCTAAAAGACACATGCCACTTAGACCAGTGGTCTCCAAAGTGGGGTACGCGCATCCCAGGGGGTGTGCAAGAGGATCCTTGGGGGTGCGTGGCAGGAGAAGCGCCTTTTTTTTTTTTTTTTTTAGCAGTTCAGGCAGGAGTCCAAGCGGCTTTTTTTTTTCCTTCGGCACGCAGGGGGTGCGTGCTCAAAAATTTTTTACTGATAGGGGTGCGTGATCAAAAAAGTTTGGAGACCACTGACTTAGCCAAAGCTGTAGCAGGCTTATCACTCTATAGCTGGTCTAGGTGCCACTAGAGGAGGACAGAGTGCCACACTAAGCAGGTCTGGGTTACACTAGCACCCACAGCCTTCAGCTCCACAACACAGACCACTGCCCAGCCACCTACGACCCCAGGCTGAGCACCCAGAACTAGGGTTGCCAACTTTCTAACTGCACAAAAACAAACACCCTTGCCCCCCCTGCCCTGCCCTTCCCTGAGGCCCCGCCCCCTTCTCTGAGGCCTCACCCCCCCCAGTCACCCCATCCCCTCTCCCTCCGTTGCTCATTTCTCTCACCCTCACTCACTTTCACCAGGCTGGAGCAAGGGGTTGGGGTACAAGAGGGGGTGAGGACTGTGGCTGGGCGTGTGGGCTTTGGATGGGGCCAGAGATGAGGAGTTTGGGGTGCAGGAGGGGGCTCGGGACTAGGGCCGAGGGGTTCAGAGTGCGGGAAGGGGCTCAGGGCTGGGGCAGGAGTTTGGGGTGTGGGAGCGGGTGCAGGCTCTGGCTGGGTGGCACTTACCTCAGGTGGCTCTTAGGTGGAGGCATGACCAGGCGGCTCTGTGCGCTGCCTGCGCCCGCAGGCACCACCCCCGCAGCTTCCATTGGCCACAGTTCCCAGCCAGTGGGAGCTGCGGAGTCGGCGTTGGTGGGAGGAGCCAGCGCACAGAAACCCCGTGGCTGCCCTTGAGCCTAGGAGTCGTTTATCCGAGCCGCTTCCAGGAGCCGCATAGAGCCAGGGCAGGCAGGGAGCCTGCCTTAGCCCCGCTGCGCCACCGACCAGACTTTTAGAGGCCCGGTCAGAGGTGCTGACTGGAGCCGCCAGGGTCCCTTTTCGACCAAGAGTTCCGGTCAAAAACCGGACACCTGGCAAACCTACCCAGAACTAAGATTCTCAAACAACTCCATGCCTAAAGTTAGGTCCTCAAGTCCATTGTTAGGCAGATAAATAAGGATCCTGGTTTTCAAGAGTGCTGAGCACGCAGGCTATGTCCACAGTAGGAAAAAATTTGTAGCTTGAACATGTATTAACTAACATACAAAAATCCTTGTGTAGACAAGGCAGGTGTATTTTTAGTTGATGTGAGGTAAACTCTAGGTTCCCCTAAGGTGGTGGTGGGGGTAGTGTTTTTACAAATAAGCTTTTTTTCCTAGTTAAAGGCAAGACCTCAACAGTTCCCACTTAGTTACATGCCTAAATGTGGATTTAGGCGTCTTATTGTAGTCATCCCATTTTGACAATCATGGGCCATGCGAGTAGCTTTACTGCCATGAGCAGTCTCATTGAATTCATTGGGACAACTCACATGAGTACAGTTACTCACTTGCATAAGCATTTGCAGAGTCAAGACTTAAAGCAGAACCCACAGTAGCTAAGCTCGTAGAGGGAACCTATGTGCCTATCAGGTTTGTAGTACTACTGCCTTGACATGGTTAGGACACAATTTGGTCTGGTCTGCACAGGCAAAACTAAACTGTGTCATAACATGATTGGGACACAACTGTGTTGTGAATGCATTCCCTACCAGGGTTGTAACTGTAACGACGACAAGTCCTTATTCAACATGTATGTGAGACTGCTTGGAGAGATCACAAAATGCCATGGGCTACCAGGCTATCAGTAAGTCAGTGGCACAGAGCCCGACCACATCCATCTCAGATACTGCCGTCTCCTGGCTGTTCCAGTATCTGAAGGAAATTTGAACCGGGATGAAAGGAAGCTGGTGCAAGCTAAATCCAGGGAAGATGGAGGTTATTATTTATTATTTACAGCATAGAACACCCAATGTGCTAAGGAACTTCCATTTTCATTAGTACCAGCGGAACTCCGGCTAAGGAAGGATGGAAAGGGGCACCAGCAACTTTATTAGATTGCAAAAATGTACTTGAATAGTCATTTTATCTTGTGCATTTGAAGCTTGCCAGGTCCATCTCCTTGGTGATGTTCTTTTCACAGCCTGTCCTGGCAGTTGGGAGATGCTGTCTTTAAAGGAACAGTAAGCTGTTGCTTAGTCTTGTCAGGCCCTTAGCCAGACACAAAGCAACATGTACTTCTGCTGGCTGTTACTGCACATTGGCAGAGCATTAGGGTGGGAGGAGCTGGGAGTGGCAAGGGAATTCCACTTTAAACAAAAATCCCACCATAGTAAGAGTTAGCTGTGAAATGCAGAACAAGGAAAAGAGGCCATGGCTGTTGTTTCACATACCATGTGCTGGGTAATAATATGAGATGACTCCAGGCTTGTTTAACTAAAGTGGCTCTTTAATAAAGCAACTATTTACAGACTTGCTGCTACTGCAGCTTAGCAGTCTAGCCATGTGTCAAAGGAACCACTTTCTGTTGCTTCCTCCTAAGCCTGTTGCTCCTCCCTTTAAGTTCCATGAAGGTTGCTACAGTTGTGACTGTGATCTCGTGTGCAGCGGTGCAAATCACTAAGAGAGAGAGAGAGTCAAGTTGAACAGAGAATTGAAAATCCAGCCGTGGTGTCCGATTCCAAAGAGTCATAGAACTTATTGCCAGATGGGACCACCAGATCTACGGGACATAGGCACCTTGATTATCCCATCCGATGTGTTTATGATTAAATATTTCCAGGGGAGAGTTAGTTGTGCTGATAAGTTTTACACTAAGCAGATATGTGACAGTTCCTATCAAGATCAACTTTCCAGATGCTTCACAAAACTAAGGCCTGGTCTACACTACGACTTTAATTCGGATTTAGCTGCGTTAATCCGAATTAATCCTTAACCCGTCCACACAACGGAGCCAGTTACTTCGAATTAAAGGGCGCTTAAAATCGATTTCTGTACTCCACCCCGACGAGCGGAGTAGCACCAAAATCGATTTTGTAAATT
>NW_020664420.1:8362100-8369605 GCF_002925995.2 Terrapene triunguis | reverse complement strand
AAGAATAGACTGATTGGTTAGCCCAGAAAGAAAGGGACGATACAGCTTTGGAGGGAAATGTGTGAAATAGTTACAATGTGTCATTGATTTCAATGGAACTCAGGCTCCTAAATACCTTTGAGGATCTGGGCCAGTTTGCCTGCAAACTGTTCCCTTCTTGCTAATCTAGTGGTGTACTCACACTGACTTCTGAAGAGTTGCTCTGGATTTACATTGGCATAGCTAAAGGCACATTTCAGCCTCTTGTGTACTCCTCATCTTAAATATCCCTTATGTGAAAGTACTGTTATAAATACAGGTAAGGGTATTTTTGGGAGGTGGGAGAGAAAAGTAAGGTAATTCCTACAATGTCTCCCAGTCCCTTGTGGATAGCTTGCAGGACACATCATGGAGATGTAGTGATCCTCTACAAGATTCCAACAGGAGTAACGTGGCCAGCAATAGATCGTGCAGAGATGTTGCACACTTACGGTACATACTATGGTGAAGGGTACTATAGAAAAACTTGACAGATAGATCAAAGTTCTAATAGCCATTAATCCAATTGGTTTGCAATTTATTTGAAACTGTAAGGAGGAAATGAAGCCAAGATTGGAGACAGAGGACTTCTAGATTCCTCTCCAACCCTCAACTGACACAGAACCTCACCAAGTGGCTCTGCTCTTCTCTTTCCTTAGGTCAGGATTGGTTAGAATACCCACCGCGAGTTTGTTCATGTCACAGATGAGTATCATATTTTGCACATGTGCAGCATATTCCACCTGTGGCCGCGAGTGCAAATCCCAAATGGTAAGTTAGCCTCACTGCACCCTGTGAGGCAAGTGAGTACTAGCCCACGGTACAGATGGAGAAACGGTGGCACAGAGAGGTGAACTGACTTGCCCAAGGCCACACAAGAAATTTGTGGCAGGAGCCAGAAATAGAACCAAGGCCTCTTGCCATACAGTCCTGCGTGTGACCTTCCAGACTATCCCTCCTGAACATTAGTCAAGCTTCAGAAAGGGCCACTACCAGGCAAAAACTGAATTGTCATAGCAAGAGGAAAGGATGGCACAGCCTCGCTTTGGAAACATGGCGCACGGGGCAGACCTACATGCTCCTTTTTTTATTGATTTTTAGAAGGGCATTTGCATTCAGGGTGATGAACGATGCCAAGACTATTTTCAAGCTGGTACCAGATTCACTGGCATCGGGTCACCGAAATGGAGGCTGGGTCTGTACTCCCGAAGAGCTGGCTTTGTAATTGAATTTCTGATAACGCTGGCTTTTGCAAATCCTCTCTTGCATTCGTTGCCATCCTCACTCATGGAAAATTGAGCATTATACTTATCAGCTTTAGTACTCTTAGCACAAATCCCTGAGAGAGAGACACTTGATTTCCTTCAGCTACAAAATTAGGTGGTTAGTTAATAGGAGCCACTTTGTTCTGCGATAGCTCTAGAAGTTTGAGACCACACATCAATAAGGCTCTTTGTGCTGAGCTCTCCACTGCTGCAGAAAGAGAAACTAGTTATTGTCTAAAGGCGGGGAGCTACCTGTGTGCTAGAGGATAGCTGCAAAAAGCAGATGGGTAAGGTCACAAGAATTTTACAACCAGATCAGACCAATGGCCCAGCTGGTCAAGTATCCTGCCTCTGGTAGTGGCCATTACTGGATGTTTCAGAGAAAGCAAAGATACCGGCTTCTTTCTCCATGAGCACTTTCCTCGTGTCCTCCTACAGGTAAAACTCCCCACAAATCCCTGAGCGTTTAGTTTGAATGAGGATTGCATCCCTCTTTTGAGTACGGGTGGGTACAATCAGAAGCCGCCCGCATCCCTTGTAGATTGGAGGCACCCTGTGGCAGGGACTGTGGGCCTGCTTCTGATCTCACTTCCACCCAAAGCCCGTCGGAGTCAATAGCAGTGACAGGAACTCAAGTGGATGCTATGAAATTAAACCAGTGTAAAGCTGGTGCAAGAGCAGAATCAGGCACAGTGTCTTCATGCATGTCCCGGCCAGTGTGGAGCCTGTACGTAAAAAAATTATAAATATAACCTACCCCTGGAACTGAACTCTTCCGAGCAGCACTGGGCCTTTTGAGGCTCACCCACCACTACTTGCAATACTGTGCAATGTTAGTTGAGGCTTCAGCTCCCGGTACCCATGGCTCAGTCACATTTTGCACTGCAGTGCACCGTGCTCTTTGCAAACATGAATTCATCAGGGTTGGAAGGATCCCTTAGCTTCCTCACAAATAACTCCCAGGTCAGCTTCAGACAACGGCATGGCATCTTCATCAGTATGGTCAAAAAGGTAGTCACAATCAAACAGGCCCCCGCAGGACAGTCATGCATAAGAGACACAGGAATTAGAAGACAGTTTCACAGCCCTAAGTAAAAGTAAGTGGGGCATTTCTCCTACGATCAAGGTACATTGCAACCAACTGAGGACACTCCCTGCTCTCTGTCTTTTCTGGGCTAACCATGCCTCTTTTACAGGTGACAAGTGTACCTGCTTTAGGATTCCCACAATGCCTTTCAGTTCTCCAGTCCATCCACTTCCCTCACCCTTTTAATAGTTTGAAGTGCAGAAGTGAAAGAGAGCCATAGCATGGCCTAGAGTTAACAAGAATAGAAGTCAGAACACCTGGGTTCTTTCCTTGGCTCTCATGTTGACTCTCTGCATGATCCAACACAAACCCCTCAATCTCCCTCCACTTCACAGTACTTATCTGTGTAACGGGGCTAATACTTCCTACCCGAGGATTGTTTGAGGCCTAGTTAATTCATGTTTGTAAAAGGGTTCTGAGATGCTCTGATGAAAGAGACCATAGAAGTACAATGTATTATTATATATGTAAGAATAAACTACCATTTTAAGGTGTTGCTTCTCTCACAAATCTCAGGATACATGCAGGTATTTGCAAAGACCAAGCCATTTGGAGGACAGCTAAAGATGCCTTCCTGATGGCTAGCAGAGGTGGTGTTCTGGAAGACACTGTGGTTTGGGATGCGCGCTAGCCTACCATACCAGGCAAGGCAGATCTTGTCTTAGTGAATGTGCCATTCTGCTTGTGCAGAACAACAGAAAGCACCTTCAATGCCGACATAAAGAACTGCAGGGTTTCTGGAGAGTGGATTCATATTAACCACTGACAACAACAAATTAGCTTTTTGCTGGGCTTGGCATAGGACAGACCACAATCTTGTGTATTTTGCAGGGGTCTGACAGATAGCATTAGACAGTATCAGGGGGTAGCTGTGTTAGTCTGTATCTACAAAAACAACAAGGAGTCTGGTGGCACCTTAAAGACTAACAGATTTATTTGGGCATAAGCTTTCGTGGGTAAAAACCTCACTTCTTCAGATGCATAGAGTGAAAGTTACAGATGCAGGCATTATATACTGACACATGGAGAGCAGGGAGTTACTTCGCAAGTGGAGAACCAGTGTTGACAGGGCCAACTCAATCAGGGTGGATGTAGTCCACTCCCAATAATAGATGAGGAGGTGTCAATTCCAGGAGAGGAAAAGCTGCTTCTGTAATGAGCCAGCCACTCCCAGTCCCTATTCAAGCCCAGATTAATGGTGTTAAATTTGCAAATGAATTTTAGTTCTGCTGTTTCTCTTTGAAGTCTGTTTCTGAAGTTTTTTTGTTCAATGATAGTGACTTTTAAATCTGTAATAGAATGACCAGGGAGATTGAAGTGTTCACTTACTGGCTTATGTATGTTACCATTCCTGATGTCCGATTTGTGTCCATTTATTCTTTTGCGGAGGGACTGTCCGGTTTGGCCAATGTACATGGCAGAGGGGCCTTGCTGGCACATGATGGCATATATAACATTAGTGGATGTGCAGGTGAATGAGCCCTTGATGGTGTGGCTGATGTGGTTGGGTCCTCTGATGGTGTCGCCAGAGTAGATATGGGGACAGAGTAGGGAACGAGGTTTGCTACAGGGATTGGTTCCTGGGTTGGTGTTTCTGTGGTGTGGTGTGTAATTGCTGGTGAGTATTTGCTTCAGGTTGGGGGGTTGTCTGTAAGCGAGGACTGGCCTGCCTCCCAAGGTCTGTGAGAGTGAGGGATCATTTTCCAGGATAGGTTGTAGATGGTGGATAATGCGCTGGAGAGGTTTTAGCTGGGGGCTGTATGTGTCCCCATATCTATTCTGGCGACACCATCAGAGGACCCAACCACATCAGCCACACCATCAAGGGCTCATTCACCCTTTTTTGAAGGGGGAAGCAGAGGCTGATAGAGAAGACGACCGAGACTGTTCCCAGTAAGGCAGAGGTGTCAGGGAACCACTTTAGGATACCACACCAGTTATAAAACAGAGGGTGACAGTAGCACATTAGCTTTTTGAAGCATTACTTATGTGTTCACTGTTCCCCCAAATGTGCAGGAACTGTGTGGTTTGAAGAGTATCTGTAATAAGGTTTACAATGCATCCTACATAACAGAGTCTCTGAGTTGACTTGCATGACTATTTAGTGGTTTACAGCACGTGTATTTGCAATAGCACTCTCCTTTGGCTACACTACACCTGCTGTTAAATAAGATTTATATACAGCATACTCCTGATTATCGGAGTAGCATGGGGGGGACATGCGTTTTATTTGGATAATTGGGAATTTGAATAATCGAGGGGGCAGGAGTCATTCAGCAGCGGGGTGGCCTCTCATGCGGACAGGCGCTTGTCCTCCTTCTCGCAGACCTGGCTGGGGGTCTCTGCTCTGCCCTGCTCATGCATTTTCATGACAGCGGGGGTGCAGGGCTTGTAACACCCGATCCCTGCTACAGCAAGGTGTGGGGGGCAGCTGTGGTCCTAGCGAGGCAGAGCAGAGATCCCCGCAGCCTTCTCTTCAGCTTGTGCCTGCAGGAATCGGATGTTACTGGCCCTGTGGCAGCACAGGGAGCCCGCTACAGCTCTGCTGTCATGGCCCCACTCACTCAATCCTGAGACAGTGGGGCTGCAGAAAGCTCCATGTACTGCGGCCGGAGCCATTCAGCTCCCCTGAGGCCTGAAGCTCATTCTGCTCCAGTCCTGGTCAGGGGCTTCTGCTCTACTATCTAAATCTCCACTTAAGCCGAATCCCTTCCTTGAGATACATGGGGAACAAGGACGAGATTCGGTTAAAGCAGAGTTTAGGATAACAGGGTTGCTGATAAATGGGAACATACTGTATTTTTAGTTCTGTATTTGTCACGGTTACAGAGCAAGTTGTGCTTTAGCCCCCTTTTAATCCCTCTTGAGTGCACCCCTCCCCACGTGGAACCACGCAACCCTCTTAGACTGGGTATCTGGGCTGCAGCCCTCCTGTTTACCAACCATGATAATATGGCAGGTTTGGCATCTATATGCCCTTTTCCCCTGGAGGTCTGTGACCAGGCCTGATTGAAGTGACTCAACAACAGCTTCTTCAATGCAAAGCATTATTCATTCACACAGAGGTACACAGCACACAGAACAAAGGGATAAAACAAAAGGCCTATAATGCCTGGGTCTTACACTATTCTTTCCTTGCAAATTTTGGGTATGTTCCACTTAGCTCAGACTCCCTACACCTGGCCTCAGAGAGACGCCAGCCCTGCGGCATTCTCCCAGTGCTGCTTCTGGCCACTCAACCCCCTTCCTCTCTAGGCTGGGGACTTTAATGTGGTAGTGCCCCTTTGATCCTATGCTCGGCCTGGGAAAAAATAACCTTCTACCCTGGAACAAGGCAGGTGGGCATTTCCCCATTAAAAGCTCTTCCATTGTTTCCTTAGAGAAAGACCCTTGACATTCTCTCTGGAGGTACCGTATCTCAGTCATTGTTTCATTTCCTGTTTGTTTCCTCCAGCAGCCTCCTTTGATTGAGTTCCATGCAGTCAGGCAGGATAATATCAAACAGGTAAACTGACTCTCTCCCTAGTATACCAAGACATTTCATAGCCTTTTCTCTCAGCAGCTAGTTTTTGACAAATGTCAAAGGCCCACCGCAGGCTCACTCTGCTTAGGGTGACCAGATATCCTGATTTTATAGGGACAGTCCTTATATTTGGGGCTTTTTTTAAATATGGGCTCCTATTACCTCCCACCCCCTGTCCCGATTTTTCACACTTGCTATCTGGTCACCCTAACTCTGCTGTACATGGAGTTCGCTCTTTGGGTGAATAAGAGTTGTTTGTTTATTTTATTTTTAACTTAAAACTGGACTTGGTAATGCTGTCTAGAACACTGCACTGGCTGAGGGAAAGACTAATGACCCAATCAGTCTCTGGGTTCCACAGTCTACTTTACACAGTCGTTTCTTTGGACAGACGATGACTGACAGGCATGGGTTAGGCTACAGAGCAAGTGCAAAACTTGCACCCAGTCCCAGTTGTAGCTGTTTCACCTCTCCTCATTATAGCATGGCTGAAATATACAAGTTCTCCCTGTCCTAATATTTCATCTCATCTTTTCACTCACCTCTTCCACCCTCACCACCTGCACTATGTCCAAGAAAAGCCGATGAATTCCACCTGCCTGCCAAGCCAGTGTGAGCCCTGAGAGTTCACTGCTCTCTCCCACTTGCTGTGCGTGCATATTAACTCCTATTCATATCAATGGGAGTTACGTGTGCACATCGCAGGGAGAATAGCACCCCTCCTCCTGCCCAGGACTGGTTGTTTTTCAAAGCTTCTGGCACTGAACATGCAGCTGAGGGACTTGCAGGCTTTAGAAGACTCCAAATCAAATCCAGTCAACTGCAGCAAAAATAGAAGTGTGGTTGGATATTTGTCTTCAGCTCTCCCGTCAGTACGACAAGCTGAGAGATTCTGCCCTGAACCTTCTTATTTCTCCTCCGACATAAAATAAATCTCATCCAACCTTACTGTGAAAATTTCTATTTAAAAACAGGCAGTAGAAACTGCCTTAATCCCTGCATTTGGGGATCAGATTATAACAGGTTCCATTGTTGTTGGTCTGCTTATTGTACCTAGATTTACAAACAGAATACAGTTCTTGAACTGGCAATAGAGGGCCCAATTCACTGTCATCCTGCACCCTGTGTTACTCACTTTACCCCAGTGCGAAGTCCCTGGGTCCAATCCTCGGATGGGGTAAACAGATGTCGTTCCATGATTTTTTAGTGGAGCGATGCTGATTTACACCTGCTGAGGATCTGGTCCGTTGAGTGTGAAATGCAACCATTGTGATCGGGTAGTTTTTTACACCCACGTTGCGCTTCTGTAACTGACTCCTCAAAGTGCAGGGCAGCAGGGAATTGGGCCCAATGTTTGGCTCAACTATCCTTAGGAATTTGTGATTCACATTGTCAGGAAGCCTTTAAAATGGGGTTTCCAGGCTCAAGCTGAAAAATAAGACATGATCAAACCCATATAATGTCATTGGCAATGGTGCTATTGTAACCCACACACCTCCTGGGTGTGGTGTTCTGTCCTAGCTAGTGGCACCAAGACCACTTAGTGCGAGAGAGATGAATGAGTTTGCTCTACTGCCTTAGCTAACAGCCAGTTGGCTTTTAGCTCATGCGG